>NC_072471.1:10478810-10585209 GCF_027596085.1 Anoplopoma fimbria | reverse complement strand
ACTATGAATTCATTCACTTTTTTTAGACATGCTATACTATGATTTATTCCGATATACTATACTATGACTTTTTTTCAACTTTTATCGACATACTATACTATGATTTATTCCGACATACTATACTATGACTTTTTTTCAACTTTTTTTCGACATACTATACTATGACTTATTCCGACACACTATACAATGACTTATTCTGACAAAATATACTTTGACATACTGTAGTATGATTTTTTCAACCTTTTTTCGACATAATTCAATTCAATTCAATTCAGTTTATTTTGTATAGCCCAGAATCACAAATTACAAATTTGCCTCAGAGGGCTTTACAATCTGTGCACATGCGACATCCTCTGTCCTTCCCTCACATCGGCACAGGAAAAACTCCCCTAAAAAACCCCTTTAACAGGGAGAAAAAAGGAAGAAACCTATGGGAGAACGACAGAGGAGGGATCCTTCTCCCAGGATGGACAGAATGCAATAGATGTCATGTGTACAGAATGAACAGCATAACAGTTCTTAGATACAACACATTCAATGTATATGACATAAATGATTCATATAATACAGTAAGACTACTTATAATAACAGCAGCAATTATTACAGTAGAATTATAGCCATGAAAATAGGGATAGTAATGTGACTAATAATAATAATCGAAGTAGCAGTGGGTGTCAGTCGGCTCACAGCAGGAGGCACGACTACGGTCCAGGTTCCACAACGATTCATGGAAACCTGCAGAACGAGAAAGCAAAAGGGCTTCAGGGTGGAAGTAAAGCTAAAATGCTTAATGGTACAGGTAATAGTAATAGTAATGTGACTAGTAATAATAATAATGGTGGTAGCAGTCGGTGTCAGCAGGGCCGTAGCAGGATGCACATCCACGGTCCAGGTACAGCCACGATTTATAGAAGCCTGCGAAGCGAGAAAGCACAAAGACTCCAGGGTAGAAGCAAGTCAATAAGCGTAATAGTACAGGCAATAATAATAGTAATGTGACTAATAATGATAGTGGTAGTAGTAGTGGGTGTCAGCAGGGCCTCAGTAGGTGGCACGATGACAGTCCAAATATAACCCCGATTCCTGGGAACCTGCGAGGCGAGAAAGCACAAGAACTCCGGGGAAGAAGCAAAATCAGTAATGTGCATAAATAGGAGATTAATACATAAAGAAGGAGGGAGAGAAGAGGAGAGAGGAGCTCAGCGTATCCTAGGTAGTCCCCCGGCTGTCTAGGCATATAGCAGCATATCTAGGGGCTGGACCAAGGCGAACCTGAACCAGCCCTAACTATAAGCGCTATCAAAAAGGAAGGTCTTAAGCCTGCTCTTGAAAGTGGTGAGTGTGTCTGCCCCCCGGACTGAAACTGGAACCTGGTTCCACAGAAGAGGAGCCTGATAATAATAATAATAATAATTAAGCCTTTATTAGTCCCACAATGGGGAAATTATTTCTCTGCATTTAACCCATCCCGGAGGAGCAGTGGGCTGCAATGAAGCGCCCGGGGAGCAACTTGGGGTTAGGTGTCTTGCTCAAGGACACCTCGGCATGTTGCCGGTAGAGGGGTTTGAACCACCAACCTTGTGGTTACGGGACAAGCGCTCTACCTCATGTGCCACAGCCGCCCCATAACTGAAGGCTCTGGCTCCCATCCTACTTTTATATACTCTAGGAACCACAAGTAACCCTGCATTGATTGAGCGCAGCTCTCTAGTTGGGTAATATGGAACTATAAGTTCCTTAAGATAAGACGGTGCCTGACCAGTTAGAGCTTTGTAGGTAAGTAAAAGAATTTTAAATTCTATTCTTGATTTAACAGGGAGCCAGTGCAGAGAAGCTAATACTGGAGTAATATGATCTCTTTTCTTAGTTTTTGTTAGAACACGTGCTGCAGCATTCTGGATCAACTGTAAAGATCTAAGAGACCTATTAGAGCAGCCTGATAATAAGGAGTTACAGTAATCTAGTCTAGAGGTAACAAATGCATGAACTAGTTTTTCTGCATCACTTTGAGACAGGATTTGCCTGATTTTCGCAATGTTACGTAAATGAAAAAAGGCTGTCCTTGAGATCTGTTTTATATAAGAGTTAAAAGACAGATCCTGGTCAAAGATAACTCCAAGGTTCTTAACGGTAGTGCTGGATGCTAGAGCAATGCCATCTAGAGAAACTATATCGTTAGATAATTGAATTCGAAGGTGATCTGGGCCTAGTAGGATAACTTCTGTTTTTTCAGAGTTTAACATTAAAAAGTTACAGGTCAACCCGGTTTTTATGTCCGTAAGACATGCTTGAAGTTTAGAGAACTGGTTAGTTTCATCTGGCTTAATTGATAGATATAACTGGGTATCATCTGCATAACAATGAAAGTTTACTGAGTGTTTTCTGATAATATTCCCCAAGGGAAGCATATAAGGTAAATAAAATAGGTCCAAGAACAGACCCCTGTGGAACTCCGTGACTAACCCTGGTTTTCATCGAGCTTTCATTGTTTACATATACAAACTGAGATCGGTCTGATAAATACGACTTAAACCAGCTAAGTGCGATACCTTTAATGCCTATAAGATGCTCCAATCTCTGTAATAGGATTTGGTGATCAATGGTATCAAATGCAGCACTAAGGTCTAGCAATACAAGTACAGAGACAAGTCCTTTGTCTGAAGCTATTAGAAGGTCATTGGTCATTTTCACCAGTGCCGTCTCTGTGCTATGATTCACTCTAAATCCTGACTGAAAATCCTCAAATAAACTATTGTTATGCATAAAGTCACAGAGCTGATTTGCTACTGCTTTCTCAAGGATCTTAGAGAGGAACGGAAGGTTAGATATAGGTCTATAGTTAGCCAACACCTCTGGATCTAGAGTAGGTTTCTTAAGAAGAGGTTTAATTACAGCTAGTTTGAAGGCCTGTGGTACATGGCCCGTCAGTAAAGACAGATTGATCATTTCTAATAAGGAGTTGCTAATTAAAGGTAAAACTTCCTTAAGCAGCCTAGTCGGAATCGGGTCTAAGAGACAGGTGGAAGGTTTAGACTTAGAAATAGTTAAAGTCAATTGTTGAAGGTCGATGGGAGAAAAGCCATCTAAATATATTTCAGGTTCTACAGCTATGGATCGATCGGTACTGGTTGAGGGCAGTAGATTATAATTTTTTTCTCTAATAGTTAGAATCTTATCATTAAAGAAGTTCATGAAGTCACTACTACTGAGGTTTATAGGAATACACGGCTCAACAGAGCTGTGACTCTCTGTCAGCCTGGCTACAGTGCTGAAGAGAACCCTAGGGTTGTTCTTATTTTTCTCTATTAATGCTGAATAATAGGCTGCTCTAGCATTACGGAGTGCCTTCTTATATATTTTAAGACTGTCTCGCCAGACTAACCGCGCTTCATCCACATTGGTGGAACGCCATATCCTTTCAAGTTTTCGCGATATTTGCTTTAAATCGCGGGTTTGAGGATTATACCATGGAGCAAACCTCCTTTCTTTTATTAGCTTCTTTTTTAGAGGAGCTATAGAGTCTAGTGTCATTCGCAGTGAGCATGCAGCACTATCAACAAGATGGTCAATCTGAGACGGACTAAAGCTAGCGTAGGAGTCCTCTGTTATATTGAGCAATGGTACTGAATAAAACCCTGAAGAAATCGCTTCTTTAAATTTAGCTACAGCATTATCAGATAGACATCTAGTGTAGAAACTTTTGCCTAATGGCGTACACTCTGGTAGAACAAATTCAAAGGTTATTAGAAAATGGTCCGATAAAAGAGAGTTCTGTTGAGAGACAATTACATTTTCTACTTCAATACCATAAACCAGAACAAGGTCGAGGGTATGGTTAAAAGAGTGAGTCGGTTTATGTACACACTGACAGAAGCCAATAGAATCTAGTAATGAACCAAACGCAGTACTAAGGCTATCATTATACACATCCACATGAATATTAAAATCCCCTACAATAATAACTTTATCCGTCTTAAGGACTAAACTTGATAAAAACTCTGAGAATTCAGATAGGAATTCAGAATACGCACCTGGTGCACGATACACTATAACAAATAAAATTGACTTTAATGCTTTCCCGCTCGGGTTTGAAAGACTAAGAACAAGGCTTTCAAATGAGTTGTAATTTAATTTAGGTTTAGGGTTTATTAATAGGCTTGAGTCAAAGATAGCTGCTACTCCACCTCCTCGGCCTGTGCCTCGAGGAATATGAGTATTAATATAACTTGGAGGAGTTGATTCATTAAGGCTAACGTACTCTTCATGACACAGCCAGGTTACAGTAAGACAAAATAAATCAATATGATTATCTGATATTAAATAATTTACAAGTACACCCTTAGATGACAGAGATCTAATATTTAAGAGTCCACATTTAACTGTCCTGTTTTGATGCACTGTTGCATCAGTTGTCTTAACTTTTATTAAGTTATTTTGTATAACTCCTCTTCTGTTGACTTTAAATAATTGAAGTGGCCGTGGGGCAGACACAGTCTCTATAGGGTTTTGGGTGGGTAACTGGATGGGTAACTGCTCCAGAGGAAGCACAGAGAGGTGTGAAAGACTGCGACTCTGCTTCTGCTTCCTGGTCTGAACTCTGGGTCATGGATTAGGTCCACTAATGAACTGGGTCAGATTTCTAGAGATGAGATCCGCTCCATCCAAAGTAGGATGGATGCCGTCTCTCCTAATCAGACCAGGTTTTCCCCAGAAAGTATGCCAATTGTCTACGAAGCCCACATACTATACTATGACTTTTTTCCACTTTTTCGACACACTATACTATGACTTTTTAAGATTTTTTTTGACATACTATACTATGACCTATTCCAACATACTATACTATAACTTATTGACAAAATATACTTTGACATATTGCGACATACTGTACTATGATTTTTTCAACTTTTTCGACATACTGTACTATGATTTTTTCAACCTTTTTTCGACATACTATACTATGACTTTTTTTCAACTTTTTCGACATACTATACTATGACTTTTTTCCACTTTTTCGACACACTATACTATGACTTTTTTTCAACTTTTATCGACATACTATACTATCTTTTATTCCGACATACTATACTATGATTTATTCCGACATACTATACTATGATTTATTCCGGCATACTATACTATGACTTTTTTTCAACTTTTTTTCGACATACTATGCTATGACTTATTCCGACACACTATACAATGACTTATTCCGACATACTATACTATGAATCATTCCGATATACTAAACTATGACTTATTGCGACATACTATACTATGACATTTTTTTCCAACATTTTTTCGCCATACTATACTATGACTTTTTAAGATTTTTTTTGACATACTATATTATGACCTATTCCAACATACTATACTATGACTTATTCTGACAAAATATACTTTGACATATTGCGACATACTGTACTATGATTTTTTCAACTTTTTCGACATACTATACTATGACTTTTTTTCAACTTTTTTCGACATACTATACTATGACTTATTCTGACAAAATATACTTTGACATATTGCTACATATTATACTATGACTTTTTTCAACTTTTTTTTGACACACTATACTATGACTTTAAAAAAATTAATTGACATACTATACTATACTTTGACATACTATACTATGACTTTTTTCAACTTTTTTCAAAATATTATATAATTACTTTTTTCGACATGCTATTCTATGACTTATTCCGACATACTATACTATGACTTTTTTCTTTCTTTTTTTTACACATTATACTATGACTTTTTTCAACATAATATACTATGACTTTTTTTAAACTTTTTGTCCTTTTTTTCGACATATTATAGTTCAATCAGGAGAGACTTCATTAAATTTTAACAATAATTTAGAGCAAAACTTTTGCACTCCAGTAGGACGACAGGTGCGTAGAAGAATACCTTTGGTAGACAATATAGAACAAAAAACTCGTAACAACATTTCGGTACTAAAATATATTTATACGCAAGTGAAGAAGACAGTGTGCAGGAGTTTTTTGTTCTATATTGTCTAACAATAATTTATTACACATAGGAAATTAATAATGCAAAGTCTTCGGCGATTGGACTCCGTAGCGAAACCATCTGACAGAGCGGCAGTGATGCTGAGTTCAGACAGGCACAATTCCCCCTGGAGTCCAGACACTGGTGGTGGTGGTGATGTAGTGAGTCGTTGCATCCGATGATGAATGAGGAGCATGACTGTGATGCCGACTGGAGGTGAGTGGGGTGGAGGAGGGTTGCATATGATTGTGCTGAAATGACAACCGACATCAGCAGAGAGGAGAACATTTTTAAAGTTTGACAGCAACGATGTCAAACTTAAGGAAACCGTGGCAGAGTCTGGTTGGTTAACTTTAAGTGAAACCCACAATCAGCTGATAGAATAGTCATGGGGAGAGAGTTACTGGGATTATGAATGACAAGGAGTGTAAAGATAGTCTTCCTGACTGAATTTACACTCAGCTTCATTTTTACTCATTTTACTTTTTTGGACATGCTATGCCTTTTTTCAACATACAATATACTTTTTTTTAAAAGTTTATTTAACATTCTATACTATGACTTTTTTTCACATACAATATCATGACTCAACTTTTTTCAACATACTGAGTTTTTTCGACATTTTTCCACCTTTCTCGACCTACTATATTATTACTTTTTTTGAGGTTTTTTTCGACTTACTATACTTTCTGACAATTTTTTCAGACGTAAAAAGTATATAAAGCCCGGGAGCCCCACTAACTCTGACAATGACATCTCCAGGACAATTTTCAGAGTTATACACCCCTGTACATCTTGACACTTTAATAATCTAATAAACCTGCTTTACCGTATTTTCTTTTTATATTTTTATATTTCTATTTTTATATTATGTCTTTATTATTTCACTATGTTTGTTGTTGTTGTTATTTACTGTTACACACCAATTATTCACCTTGCCAAATTCCTTGTATGTGTAATGTACTTGGCAATAAACAGCTTCTGATTATGATTCTTATTCTATGACTCCTTAAAAAAATATTATACTATGACTTTTTCCAACATGCTATACTATGACTTTTTACAGACTTGTTCAGACATTCTATACTATGACTTTTTTCGACATGCTGTATCATGACGTTTTTAAGACTTTGTTTGACATGCTATACTGAGACTTAAAAACAAAGAAAGACATGCTATCCTCTAACTTTTTGATAATGTTTTCGACATGCTGTACAATGATTATTTTAAGACTTTTTCAACACACGGTACTATGCCTTTCATCAACATGCTATACTATGACTTTGTAGGACTTTTTTTGACATGCTAAACTATGACTTTTTTAAGGCTTTTTCAACATGCTATGCTATGATTTTTTAAATAATTTTTTCGACATGCTGTATAATTACCTTTTATAAAAAAAATGAACATGATATACAGTGACTTTTTTATAATTTATTCAACATGCTATACTAAAAAGTCATAGTATACTATTATTATACTTTTTTTTTTAAAAATGCTGTACTATGACTTTTTTGGGCATGCATTAATACTACTTCTTAAATGCTTTGTTCAAGATTTGTTTTTGACATAGTATACTATGACTTTTTTCATTACATTTTCAGACATGATAATCGATGACTTATTTATGATTTTTTCCGACACACTATACTATTTATATTTTAAATGCTTACTATGGCTTTCAATGTGACACTGAATGCATGGATTATATTTTCATTTTCATGTAATCAAATTAAATTTCGATACTTTCACTTTCAAAAGGTTACTATTAATACAATAGTTGACTACTGCCTCAAACTGTCCCCCCCTAACAAGTGACTTTCAGGTTAGGAATGACAAATTCCTTTTTTTTCCCCCATCAGCTTGTTTTTCTCAATTAATGTGGAAAATTGTATCTGCAAAAAAATTGAACATTCTGCCAAGTAATGATGCATGAATTGGGTGATAACGTGCTTTAGTTGCTCAGCGTTTCCTGTGAGTGTGCCTCTTAGTGTGCCTCACTGATAATCTCTGACAAATGGAAAGTGCATTATAGAAGACAGTTTCCCACCTCTGGTTTTTCTTCTTCTTTCAAGGCTTCCCTCTCATATTCCTGACTCTTAGTCTCCTTTTTTTATTTCTTTGAACTAAAAAAAAGGATTTAATGTTAACACAGAAGTTTGAAAGTACTGAGAAATTTCCAGTAAGAGAATGAGTGTGACAGAGAAATAATGTATTTTTTCTATGACTAATTTGAATTATTTTGGGCTATTTCAGGGTCTTGGTTTATGCTGGCTCTCTGAAAATGGAATAGTAATTATTTCTCAATATTCTTTTCAAAAAGACACCCATTAGAGGCAGCAGGCTCCTTAAATACATTTTAACATAATCATCCTCTTAAACCATTTGCATCTTTTAGTGTGTGTCATATTATATTTTTGTCAGTGACTCAGGGACAAATATTTTTTAAATACAGATGGCATACTGTACTAATTTGGTTTATTCAAACTTATGTTATGTCTCATTAAATGAATGAAATGTTTTACTCTCTGCGAAGGCCTGCCCAATCTGCCAAGGGCGATGAAATAACCTATGCTACTCCTGTCAACCCAGTATATTGAAGTGTGTGTGTTTTTTGAATGGGTGCAGTCCCAAAACTCACAAAAGGCAATAAAAGTTCATCACATGAGTAAAAAATAAAATGAAATGATTATATCAATAAATAATGGTGATTGATACACATTTAGATGCAATGTATGGATAATTTAATTTACCTGTAATACCTGTAGTTTTATGGCCAAAGTTAGTTGCGTCTAGGTAGCTATCTAAGTGTGAACTAGCTAGCCACTTAGTCCTTTCAATTTCACTTCTGATATTGCACGTTCACAACCTGCACATTATAATGTAGCGAGCATAAGCAAAATAGAAAATAAATGAGAAATAGATGGACTAAGTATATGTTAAATGTGTTTTAGAAAGAAAAGATCAATAAAAATATCCCCCCTCCCCGATTTATTGGGGATTACCAAAGCTACAGGCAGTGTGTGCATGCGTCGGTTTGTTTGTGCAAAGGTCAGTCATGTCCCTGTGGCTCCTGAGCACTGCGTCTTAAAAGGAAGAATTTTTTTTTTTTATTCAAAATTAGAAGTCAGCCTCGGCTCTGTGTGCATGTGTATCCTAAACACTTAGCAGCCCACTCTCTTTGTCTCCCTCTCTTGTTCTCAGTTTCATACTGAATTATAACAGATTGTAACTGGAGTTTTAACTATAAGCTATATCCACTTGTGCAAAAATAACAAGCACTAGATTGTTAATACTCTATTATAAGGAATGTATACATTCACCTCGGTGATGAATGACTTTTAAACATATTGCAGCCTGAAATGAGCAATAGTGCAACATTTTTAGTGGGCTGACATTTACTCTAGATACTCTACTACTGCTACATGTTAGTACCTGTTCATGATGACTTGATTAAATGTTGATAGAGATAGCTACAAGTAAACAGGAGATATCCTATAAAACCTGGATAACTGGGAAAACGTCCTATTAATGGGGACTTTTATGTATGTAACAAACACACACTTCCCTTCATCTGCGGAGTACATGAAACAAAACAACTTGCCCTCTGATCAGATGATTTAGTCACAAAACAGTAAAAATAATTTGTTCTCTAAAAGATGAGGATGACTTGATTGATAAATTCTTGCCGTTTGTCCTAATCAGTGAATATATGGCAGCCATAATTTCACAAAATAGCAGACTTCCTCCGATTGACTGATAGCTCGATATCCATGAACAGTGGCACTGCTGCATGTCACTGATGGTGTATTCCCATAGCAATATACTGATCACCTTTTTTGTTATTATTTCCAATTCCAAATCTTTATCTGTAAGACTTTGCTCTGAGAGAGAGCTAGGGAGATGCAGAGAGGAGTTGTATATGACTTGAATGGGTTAAAATTTAAAATGAATAGGGCAAAAGGTAAATATAATATAAAAAGTTACAGAAACGGTTCATTCACATTAAATTATAAACAGCTTACCTAAGTCTAAGGGTGGATTAACAGATCTTTACAAAACCTTACAAGATTTTGTTGAGAAAGCTGCTGTTATTTTGTCAATTCCAATAACCTCACGAGCACCTCAAGGCCCTTTTGGGATAGATTTTAGTGATCTCTTTGAACCGCCATGTTATGTTCCAATAATTCAAAAGTACATTAAAAACAGCTTTTCTCCATTTGATTAACATGGTTTCATTGTGTTGTTCTTTTAATTGGGTTAAATTGATCGTATGTGTGTTATTGTTTTTTTCTGGGTCCTTAAGACACATTAAGTGCTTAATATATAAGAAATCCTTAATTTGTCAGAAATGTCTTCATGAGGTGTTATTTATTTATTTTTAAGTTCTGCTGAGGAAAGTTTTGTGGCCTACCTCAAATACTGTATATACATGTTGGCTGAGGAACATCATAATGTATATTGAATAAATAAATTGAATCACTAGTCATATCAAAAAATGGCAGACATATGCCGACAATAAGAAAATGAAGAGGTATGAAACTCAGCATGAGAATGAGAGCTGGAGACGGAAAGCGAGATACAATATTGCAGAGGAGGATAAAATAGCAAAAAAGACGAAAGGAAAATATAAATGCAAGCAAACAAACAAAGACAGGATTTAAAAACTGAATGACAAAAAATATTGAAGAAAGATAAAACAATAAGAGAATGACAAGAACAATGATGTGAAATGATATTGAGGCTGAACTTTAGCCAACCAGAGAGTGTGAGTGGGAGGTAGACTGCATGGCAACAGATGAAACAAGGGAACAGTAAACATGTAATCCCTTGAGAACACTGCACATTCCTTTGGACTAGTCAGTAAAATATGTGAATTTGATTATTGCCACAAGTCATGAAGGATGGATAAAGGAAGTGTTAAAAATGGACTTCAAGGAGTCTTGTAAATAGGGATCAGGGCAATAGTAACCAATGTGGTTATCATGTGGAAGATGCCTGCCTGTCAAGGTTGGCTGGTGAATTGTATTGATGCTTGCTCACTTTCTGCATCTTGCAGAGGGGGAAACAATCTTGTCATGTGCCAAAATATTGCATGTTGGTGCCGAAGCATATGGATTGCTAATGTCATCCCTTGCTCCAGGAAATAATATTATCAAGAAAGTGGAAGCTGGGGAAACTAAAATGAAAAGGTGGAGATAAGGTAAGGGTCAGATTGGTGAATGAAAAAGAGAGCAGGAAGAGGAGATGAGGAAGGGTGCGAGGGGGTGAGATGCATGGTTGTGAGAAAAAGAGAGAGAGTGAAGAAAAATATGTGGGTGGGGGTAGAAAGAGATACAGGTGAGAGAAGGGGAGATAATAGATGAGGGGAAAGAGAGAGGGAAAGGGATGAGTAGAGCTGTGACAGTATGTTGAATTATAAATGTGTTGGAAGCGAAGCATGGTCTCCAAGCACACTCTGCCTGCAGCGTGGGTGTTTCATTGATGCATTCTGGCATGCAGGACACTCACAAAGCTGTAATAAACTACTACCAAGCAGAGAAATGATTTCACACTGTAGGCACAATGAATGGTGATCATCTTATGAAAGGTCCGCAAGTTACTACTCATTGAAATGAAGGTGGTTAAATTCAGCGATTAATGTTCAGGAGATCAAAATGGAAACATCTGTCCAACGCTGTAAAAAGCCTTTTTACACTTTAAGACACTATTATATGAAAAGCATGTCAAAGCATTTCTGACACTGTTTAGCAGAGTAAACAGTATTAGCTGGTTCTTTATATATTCATTCTCACTATTAAAGGATTTTTATACTTTAGGCAGTTGGCTTACTAACAAGACAAGATGCAACTATAGGGCCGTCCTTAACACATACAGTTCTGCAATCTGTAATCTTTAATTGCGTGCAATGCACCCCAAGAGAGAAAAAACATAACTGCCTGCATCTATGATTTACAAATATCACTGTACATCCCCTTTTTTTGGTTACCTTCCTAAACAAGTATTTTTGACTAACTTCAGAAAGCCATTAAAAAGTGTTCCAGCTTATTGGCAATCGCGCAAACCCTGTAAATACATTAAATGTTGTGAATTCAAAGGCACTGTGATGCACACCAAGATGCATGTTGGCTTTGTTAGCACACACAAATTTCCCCATACTTCCCTTAAGATGATATTTGTTCTAATTTGAAGATTATTAACGGGCTAAATGTCACTTTGAAGAGTGGCAAAACAATTATTAACAACTATTTGAAGTCGTGCATCAGACGAATACGAGTGAGCCTGTAATTGTATGTAGGATGGCATGATGACAATTATATTCACAACATTGGCTTTGACACAAGCTATTCATATCTATTTTTATCTTTTTCAAATGTACAGCACTTTGAGCTACATAGTATGTATGAAATGTGCTATATAAATTATTATCCTTCAGAAAGTCGGTGATGGTATAATGGATTTTTCCTCACCTTTGGACAATTTAATAACTGAAGGGAAGGATAAAGAAGGAGAGAAGAGAACAAATAGATGTAGCAAGATGAAGGTCAAGATGAAAAGAGACCAATGTGGACATAGAGATGGAGAAAGAGATAAACAAGAGTCAGTAAAGATAGACACGATAGAAGAAAATGGGCAAAAGGGGAAATAGTGAGAGGGGACAGTGATGAAGTAACAATGCAAGTAAAGTGATTAAAGTAACGAAAACAGAAAGACAGAGGAAGATTAGAGGAATTTAAATTGATGAATGAAGGAGGGGAAGTTTAACAAGAATAGAGCAGGGGATTGAGAGGCGAACATTAGTGTTGTGATAGAGGTCAAAAGAAGTTAAGATGTCAGTGTTTTTGGGTCTGATATTTAATCTGACCTCGGCATTATAAATTGCAGTATGACCAGCATGTATTGAATATAGTCCAGATATTGAGAGAAAAGTTAGTCAGGAAAATAGTGGACAAGCCAAAGACCGACCAGTTTTTGCTGGCTCACAACAGCAAAAATAGGAAGCCTATTATGATGGATGCAGAATTTGTCATTCACAAGCACACAAACTGACCGAATGTTAATCTGCAGACATACAAAGCTAGCTGCACACCCATACGAATAACTATTAACATTAATGTGCACATACGAAAATGCACTACAAAAAAAATAAAATAATAATCTCAAACACACATGCACAGCACAGCAGGGTAGCTTCTTTGCAGTGTCTCCAGAGGGGACACAGCAGCGACTACAGTGTAATTAGGTCTTGCTTGGTCAGGAGTTTCACTAGAAGCTGTGGACTTGTCCGGGGCAAAACCCATGACTTATTTTAACAGAATACCATTAGACAGAGGGGAGGCATCATAACTAATACTCGCCATAAAGTAAGCAACTTTGTGAGGAGTTCTCAAGTCAGAGCAGGCCTGATTTAAGTAAACTAAGCACCTTCTTAGGCGTTTGAAATGTCCCACAAGAGAGCTTGAAACTGATCCGAGAAGCTATATACTCAAATTATGCAAGAGCCCCGCCCCCCCTTTGAGTCAAACTAGTATCAATGTTTACAACTTTGATGAGAGGATGAGGGGGAACTGTCTGGTCACGGAAAGAGAGAAAAGATGAGTGAATTGTGAGAACAGCAATCAGGTTACCTTGCTTTCTTTCTCCTCAAAGTTTGATGACAGCAAATAACAGTAACATTAAGGATTTAAAGTTCTAACTGGAGCCACAAACCACCAGGAAACAAGGTTGCAATCAGTTATGCCATTTATTTAGCCAGGAAGTTATTTGAAGGTTATTGTTAATCATTTCCACTGTTCTACACAAAGAAAGAAAGATTTCAACATTTTGCTCAAAACATAATCTTACAAACAAATTAGATCAAAGATGATCCGTTAATCATGTGAAATACATCATAATCACAATTACAGAAATAACTTCCTACTTACATTGAAAGTAATTCAAAAGACACATGGAACACAGACACTCATCAAGGTGAAGGTGTTTGGAGACAAAGAGGCAGAAGTCCTCACCTAGGCCTCTATTTATAAGGCGGGAGGTTCTACCATCAGTGTAGTGAACCACCACTTGGTGCCTCTTGTGGAGAGGAGGGCAAACAGCCTGCAGTTTCTAACAAACGTTAAATTGATATTCTAGCTGGGCAGTGTGTTTCTTGGTCTATCTGTGTCTTGCTTGCTTGCCAGCCACTTCTAGGGCTGTGTTCTGTGACTTTGTTCTTGACAAATGTGAGAGTGAAATACAAATATTTGTTACGTTTGATGAACACAACGAGCAAAAGTGTTTATAAACTGCAGGTTGGAAAAGCTGCACAAAATGAAACTCTGTGGGAACCAGTCCAGACAATACATGGCCATGATGGAACCTTTTGTATGCACACACATTTTTTAAACAAGACAATGATGGGAATGTCATTTGTTTGGTTAGACAAAAAAATTATTGGAAAAACAGAAATTCTGACCTGATGGTGGAACTAAAAGAAAGTCAGGGGTCTCCATAGACATTATATTTCATCCTGGGGGGACATGAAGGCTTGGACAAAATTTCAGTCCATCCAATAGGTTTAATAGCAAAACCCCACATGTCGACCTCAACAAGGCATTTGAGCTAAAGTCATGGGATAACAATAATTCATCATCCTCTATCCGTCCAAAATGTATTGGTTTACCATCTGCTAGTTGTTGAGATATTTCAGTTTGGACTAAAGTTTTGAACCAATGGACCAAAACCAACCATTCATCATGAAACCAGCATGGCTCAATAAGTATGTGCTGGTTACAATTCCAATGTAGTGCCATTAATTAAAGTGTGTAGTTAAATAATGACTGTAGCTACACTACAAAGAGCATGAAATAAACCATCTGTCAGAAGATTTGAAAAAAAACAGCAACCTTGCACTACAAAGAAAAACCCATAACCTTAAAAGTGTTTATCCCATTACACAGCAGGAGGCATCAAATGGCAATTCCAGTGCAGGCAGCTGAGCACATATCTTTGAGGTCAAAGGACTTTCTTGGCCTGAGTGAAACATCAAGCACTTTCTCCCCAGCAGTTCACTGCCTCAAACAAGTTTCATCAGTCAAATTGTTATGTTTAGATTAAAGGAGGCTAAGGTGTTCGCAGATCTGAGTGAAGAAGAGGAGATAGGTTTGACTCAGAGAAAAAAGTCAAAACAAATACTATAAACGACTGGAGTGTGTTGACCTCCATTGCTGTTCCATATTGTGCGGTGACTTATGAATTGACATCATAATTCCATTATTTCTCTGATGGTGATGTCATTTACATACAGGTTACCCTCAGCACTGTCCCTTTTGATGGCAAACCTCTGCCTGCACCATGTCATAATTACTTATAGAAAACTCATTAGGATGAGATTATATTTGTAATGCATAAGGTCTAAAGTTTATCCCTGTGCGTGAGTGTCGCTGGTGGTGGATGCTGGCTCTCCTTTATTAAACATAAATCTGGTGTCAAAGATATAACCACAAAAACTTATTGTATCTGCCTACAGCAATAATGTTAGTCCAAGAGCAGCTTTTGAACTCATTCTCTGAGTTGTTTTGATGTGGATGCTGGCTGGCTGAAGGAAGAAAAAGATGATATTCCAGATTGACTATTGGATCCACAATCTCCAAGAGTCTGCATGGAAGCTCATTCCTCTGAGCTACTGACTATCAACAGCTTAGCCCTTTTCAGATCATTTCAATTTTCTCTTAGCCTAGGTTATAAACACTAAAAAATGCCAGAGGGGGTTCTTTAACGCACAACTTCTGACCATCCGACTAGCTGGTAATCCGTTTATGCTGAGAGAGATACACTTCCTTCAAGGCCATAGAATGCTACACAACCTTATAAATATAGAAACCAAGTTACTGTACAGCTACATATTTTAACAGAGATCAAGGAATCAATTAGAGTGTTCTAATATTGCAGTTTTATAGCATATAGCATTTCCCAAGACACATATTATATATTGTCTTTTGTCCTGTGCAGTTTTATAGTATTCTAATCAGTTAAGGTTTCTTAGATTCATGGGTCAAAAAAGCAGTTCTGTTCAAAGTGAGATGAAATGGTTTGTTCAATGTCTCTAGAGATGGAATGTCAGTCCAACTGGTCTACAATTTAGCAGTTTTATCTGAAAATTTCTGTAATTTTCTGAAAACTAACATTCACACTCAACATTCATTTCATACCCATTTTTCTTTCACGTTTTATGAGAACCACCCAGTGCAACATACAAAGAATGCCTTCCAGGAGGGACCATCTGACTGAAAACATGTGGCATCATTCCCATATTTAAACTATTTATTAAAAGCATAACAATCCAAAATCAAATGTTAATGCCAACTTGCCACAGATAAAAAGAAAAAAAGATACAAGCAGCCATTAAATAACACTTCAGAATCCGTAGTAGCCAGACATGCAAGGGGCCAGTTAAGTGTTACCAAGATGCCAAGACACTGCCACACACACACACACACACACACACACACACACACACACACACACACACACACACACACACACACACACACACACACACACACACACACATACACATACACACACTTGTGTGCCGTCACCTAACCAAAACCTCTCTTTAGCTTCTAGTCTCTCTTTCTTCCATCCATTCTCCCTCCCACATCGCTCACTCTCTCAAACACACACACACACACACACACACACACACACACACACACACACACACACACACACACACATACACACACACAACCAAAACCTCTCTTTAGCTTCTAGTCTCTCTTTCTTCCATCCATTCTCCCTCCCACATCGCTCACTCTCTCAAACACACACACACACACACACACACACACACACACACACACACACACACACACACACAAACACAAAGACTGTGTGTGTGTGTGTGTTTCTGTGGATGGTTCTAGCCAGTAATGGGATTGAGCAGATTATGCTCCAGCCATTGTTGTAATGTCCATGTTTTACAAATCTCTTTCTCCTCAGAAACTCTAATGCTAGCTGCTTTACAGAGGATATGAGATGATGCAGTTGTTACAGTGAACTCTCCATCGCTCTCTTCTTTACTCTGTTCTATTTGCCATTCTTTCCTTTTTGCAGACTTCAAAGTCGGAACAATCTAATCAAGTCAAAATCTGCCTCACAGATCACTGCACAAGCCGGTAAAAAGCTGTTAGCTTGGTGGCTTCCAAATAGGAGTGGGGACAGCCACTCATGTATTTTTCAGTGGCCATTCGTTTGCAATTGATATACTAAAGGACCTTGGTCACACTCTTGAATTTGCACTGTCGAGTGAAAATCAGTTGGAGATTAAATCTGATATAAAGCCCAGTGGAGGTTAATTAGGTTCTATTCACACTGCGTCACTAATACTGCTGCCAAGTTAATAATTGCTGGGATATTTCATTTTGAGAATATAACATATTTCACATGGCGGTGCTCATATCTCTGTATCGGTTCAGAAGCAGTCAAGTTCATACTGAACTGCTGTCAGCTCAGGCACTTCCACAGCTTATTACATCAACAGCAGCAAAAAAAAAAAAAAATATGCCATGTGACAATGATGACACCAACTTAAATGTCCAGTGTTGGATCACATGTCCAATATCTTCCTGCTGTTCCATATAATTGTTTATTATGCTGTGTTTGATGGAGAAAAACAGTTCAGCCTGAGGCTGAAAAATCATTCATACTAAAAATGTTTCCCTTCCTGTTGTCAAAGCATACTAGCTGAAATGTTTTTGTAACTTTCGTTCATACTATTAATTAATTCATGAATGAAATTTCTTTATCAGACAAGTTCAACAGATAAGTCTCCTGAGGTGCAGGCCTGCCCTATTTCCTCCGGTCTGTCAAGAAGTTTTTGTTCCACTAGCTGGTAGGGGCTGGGACGGTGTGCTAGGTGAAAGGAAAAACAGAAGGAAGTACTGGTTGGCTCTGATATTTCAACATGGGCCTTATGGGGAAACAGGCAAACTGGATTTTGATAAAAATCAGCTTTCTTACCGAGAGTTACCTGAGATCACTACCCCTGTCATAGCTGTATAACAAATAGGAAGCTTTCTCCAGCTTAGCACAAACTTAAAACTATTTAAGTACATACATGTCAGTGCTATTAGCACATGTGTGTGCCCATTAGAGTAATGTGTTCGTATGAACATGCATATACAGTATAATACATAAATAAGGAACTCCCCTTAATGTTTCTTTCCATTGTTTGAGCTTGGAACAATTATAGTAGTCTGCTCGAAGTATTATAAACAATGCATAGCCTATAAAAGTATATCTCTGTCCCACTCTACCTATATTTGTGTCTCCCACATTCTGCATGTAATTTCAGAGCATAACATATTTGTTTCCCCTTCTCTTTCTCTCTCTCTCTCTTTCTCTGTTGCCATCTTTTCTGCTCGTACTTCAACATGTTGCCCCTTTACTCAGACTCCGGCATGGCATCTGTTTGGAGACACATCTTGGAAATCACAGATGCTCCGACCACGACACACACACACACACACCTTATCTCCAGTGTTCCAGATAGTAACCTCTGATGAATGAATGGTGGAGGATAACGCATCTGTGCTGTATCACAGTCTCAGCTGGATGTGGAGAGCTTGTGCACAAAGACATTAACACAGCTTGTCCTTTGCCGGGATAAATTACTACCTGTGTGCGTACACAAAACACATTTCCTCTCCCTCATGCAAACGCATTGCACAGATTCAGGAATTTTTGTTGAAAAAATAAGATAATATCTCATTGGAGATACCTGCTGAACCTTGTCGTTAACTTTGTGTTAATAAAATGTTTAAGTTGTACATTTACAATATGTCGCACCCCTGGCAGCTCAGCACATGTCTCAGTTTTATCAAGTTTTAATGTAATATGCATTTATGTTTTCTATTCCAAAATCCTGTCAGAGAACTAAACAAAAAATTGTTTAAAAAAAAAATTATAAATAGAATTCACTCCCATTTTTGTAAAAGTATAGTTCATTGCCAAACGTTAAAACAGATTCAATGCTTTGGTGCCCTTCAGAAATCCTCAAGATTAAGTAAATTAAAATATCAGCTTGGCTTGATGCCTCCTGTTTAACACTAAATATTGAAAACACAAAGTCCATCCGTTTTTCCAATAATAAGCTAGCAGTAACGGGGTCTTTGAATGGTAGAATTGCAGGTGAACACATTGATACCGAGACTCAGTATTTGCTGTTCGTGTCCGGTGTTAAACTGAGTCAACGCTGTCTTACTTTACTGTAGTTTTGTTACATGACCTCTGTACTTAAGTAACTTATTTCAACTGAAACCAAGATGTTTTGACACGAAGGTACTCTTAAATTGGCACGTTTAGTATCGAGAGGTGAGAAAGAAGACACAAATGCATTACATTACAGTCATTTAGCAGACGCTTTTATCCAAAGTGGCTTACAATAAGTGTATTCAACATAGGTATTCAAGAGAACTACTAGTCACCAGAAGTCATAAGTGCATCTCCTTTCTTAAACAAGCATCTAAGAGCATAAACCAGAGCAAAAGTACAGTGCAGAAACAAACTAATACGAATACAATAAGTGCTAAGTGGAAGGCCTGCGATAAACTCACCTAAGTCTGTTAGTTGAGAAAAAAAACAAAAAAAACACTGGATAATATATTAAAAATATCTGTTTGTGTCAAAACTCATTTTAACATTTTTTTCCCCCCCATTTCCAATTTACATCATCAGTAATGGATGTGGTGAGTTTTGTAACTCTGGTGCCTTTACGACCTAAAGGTGGAAGTGTATGTCATTTAAAGAATACATGAGGCAATAATCCAAATAGAATAATAATTTCTTAATAGTTTATTTTCTTTGAATATACTTAATGCATCCTCATGTAAGCTTGTAGTTCTATGTATTAAACATGCAGTATGTATGAAGTCCAACCTGGAGCCCAGTTCTCTTTGGTCAGAATTAGCTTTTTGTATAAACACACAAAAACAGAGTAATATTTCTTGAGCAGTTGTCGTTCAGTATTTTGTAGCTTATGAACACTTTTGTAGCACAAATCCTGCTCTGTCCCGACAAAATCCTGCTGGATCTCACAGTGCTTTGCACTTCAACTGTGTGTATCCACAAAAGCCTCAAGATTTCTCAGTGATTAGCTACAGTCCAGTATAGTCACATTTTTGTGTTGGTGTGTGTGTGCGTGTGTCTATGTGGATGTGAGGAATACTTGGCCCAAAGAGCCATGCGGAAAAGACAGAATCATCCTGTTAGTTATACACAGCAAGGAATTCAGTGACATGTCTCTGTTTTCTGTCTGCATGTTTGTCAGTTGCACAGCATTTGGAGCATTTCATGGGGTAATGTGGTGTAACACGTGAAACTACATATGTCACTTTAATTCAATTCATGTTTAATTTTAACAAGGCAGTCTAAACACACAAACAAACACACACACACACACACACACACACACACACACACACACACACACACACACACACACACACACACACACACAGTATGTGAATGCCGTTGTAGAACAAATGTTGTTGTGCTTTTTCCTCAGTTCATCGTCCTGATCGTTAGCGCATGTTACCTCATTATCTCTGTCTTCGGTCAGTTAGTCAGTCAGCATATCTCTCTCACTCACTCACTCACTCACTCAGTGGACCACCAGTCTTCGAGTCAACACCATTATATGCTGAATCCGTCACTATCTTCCTTTCTGACACTCTCCTCCTGTCAGTCATAATTCTGTTATTCTAATAGATATATGGGGGTGTGTAATGGTGTATTGCTGTCTGCGTGTCCTTAACAATTTGCATTGGTGTTCTTGAGCGTGTCTGTGGTAATGCTTTCTGAAGGCGTGACCAGAGTTCAACTGCAAACTTAACACAGCTGATGAAGCATAAACAAGCCTCATCAAGATGAGCATACAGGAAGTCAGTCACACTGAAACATGTCGAATAGCATAAACCAGCTAAACATCCTGCAGCAAAGAGCTGATCAAATCAACAATTGCGCCATAAATAGAAAATGATCATCATGCTGATATCCAGGAGATGCAGGGATGTACACACTGCTTTCATAACCATAGACACTCACAAAAGAGTTTTAACAAAGTCTTTCTCTTGCGATAAAATTCTGTTTCCATATGCTTATTTTTTTTTACTACTTTTACCCCGGGATATGTAGAGAAACTCATTTTAAGGCAACATGCAGCTGTATTTTTCTTACATGACTGTACATTCCATTAAAAAATAAAACTAGACAACATATTTCCAATTATAATCTTATCATGGACAACAGATTGGGAAATTAAACTTCAACAATGACTCAGTTTTCTATTCTCTTTTTTGACAGCCTCGTACTGTGTGGTTGGTCATTTCAAGCAGTGCACTGTAAAAAGACCACCTCAGTGCAATTGATTATTTTTTTCTTCACCTTCCTCACCTTCACTTCTGGTCCCATTGTGAGCAGGTTGAGGCAGCACCACGGTTCAGTCCCCTGAGATGGATAACAAAGCCTATCTATCTATAGAGTTCAGTAAACTCAGCCTCTACTCGGCTGCAGCAGGCTGTGATGCTTGAGGTTCTTTTGGACTGTGATTAAAGCTCTGAGTTAACAGCCAGGTGTGTCTTTGCAGGAGATGATAGGTTGTTGAATGAACCATATTTTGGCATGGTAATGTGTTTGTGTTCCTAGGTGGTGTGTGCGTTCCTGCTGTCTCCATGTGTGTGTGGTCTCTCCAGGACAGAGGATGGATGTCCTTGTCAGCACTGATAGGCAGAACCGTGACGACTTGTCAGGTAGGCAGCAGTAGCAACATCCACAGTGTTTGTGTGTCATCACGCCAAGTCTCTGCAATGTCACGGCACAGGGATTGCCAGGGTAGCAGCCTGTGTCATCAAAATGTATGAGGGCACGCCTGTCCACCCGTCTTACTCTTCCCTTTGCCCTCTTCCCTTTTCTCAGCCAAGACACAATCCGTCTCTCTCTCCCTTTCTGTCTGTCTTCTGTCTCAACTGAAATGAGACTGAAATGTGTCACGGTAATGTGGTGAGATTCAGCTTAAGTGTCCTTTTCTAAGCCCATGTCAATGACAGAGAGCAACTGGGATGAAAACCTTTCTCTCCTTCTTTCCCTCTTTTTCTTTCTGCTACGTCCCACTTTCTGACAAGAGAGAAATGCAACAATAAGCACGCTCAGGACCTGTATCAAGGGAGGATGTCGCAGAAGACAGAAAGACAGAATCAGCTTGGCACAGGGAGACAGAAAGCTAATGAGAATAGATGGTAGCTGATGACTAACTGTCAGAATCCACCTATAGACACACACACACACACATACACACAAGAGAGAAAGAATGATACATTTCAATGAAGTGGAAATGGCGGACAAGTAATTGTACAGTGTTTGTTTCCATTGTCTATCTTGTTTTCTGAACCTTCTCTCCTCTCTCTCTCTCTCTCTCTCTCTCTCTCTCTCTCTCTCTCTCTCACAATGTGGAAGCCATACAGTGCTGTATATTGCATAGGAATTATTTATATACGTGGCAGAGACATTGTGTTGGACCTATTGAGGAAAATGTGTTGCTGTAATGCCCACTTGCTGCTGCTGCATTGTGTCCAGACACGTTTTTCCACTTGAAGGTCATGTATTTTTCTGCACTTTGCAACATAGGCAGAGCAGAGTGTGTTTTCTTCTGGCTTTGTCCAGGGACAGGTTTATAATCCTACAGACCCCCCCCCCCCCCACTTTTGCTCAACAGCTGGGAAGCAAAATACAGGAACTTAGGTATTGAGGAGCTATAGTGTTTATTTACAGGAGAACTGTAACCTACACTGTGCATTTACTGCCACTAGACAGCTTCACTGCCAACCTTTTCCGAACACCAGCACCTGTCTGCCATGAGCGCAGCCACCGGTTTTTCTCTCTTTTATCAACATACACATCCACACTTACTATGCACAAACACTAAGTACTGTCCCATGGAGCCACGTCCATATGCATGAGAGTTGATGGAAAAAAGATCAGCAGTATTAGGTTTACCTACCCGTGCGAATCTGGACAGGATCAGTTTCTAACCCCCAGTGGACACAAGAGTCCAAACTGAAGCAGCTGTTGATCACTTGTGGCCCCGACTGGCCAATTAAGAGGAGTGAGGAGTCAGCAGTCAATTTCACCATATTTTTTCAAAAAGTGTGAATTACATTACATTACATTACATTACAGTCATTTAGCAGACGCTTTTATCCAAAGCGACTTACAGGGAGTGTATTCAACATAGGTATTCAAGAGAACTACTAGTCACCAGAAGTCATAAGTGCATCTCCTTTCTTAAACAAGCATCTTAAAGCATAAACCAGAGCAAAAGTATAGTGCAGAAGCAAATTACTACGAAAACAATAATTGCAACAAACTAATACGAATACAATAAGTGCTAAAACTAATACGAATAGGATAAGTGCTACAAACTAATACGAATGCAATAAGTGCTAAGAGGAAGGCTCAGGGTCGTACTTCTTGAAGAGGTGAGTTTTCAGCCTGCGCCGAAAGATGGGCAGCAACTCTGCTGTCCTGACGTCAGTGGGGAGTTCATTCCACCACTGAGGGGCCAGGACAGAGAAAAGCTGTGACCGGGTCAATCGGCCGCAGGGACCTCTGAGCGACGGGGCAACCAGTCGCCCCGAGGCAGCAGAGCGAAGTGGTCGGGCGGGGGTGTAGGGCTTGACCATGGCCTGGAGATAGGAAGGAGCTGTTCCTTTCACTGCCCTGTAGGCTAGCACCAGAGTCTTAAACTGGATGCGAGCTCTTACAGGGAACCAGTGTAGAGAACGGAGAAGGGAAGTTGTGTGGGAGAACTTGGGGCGATTGAACACCAGACGTGCTGCAGCTTTCTGGACAAGCTCCAGAGGTCTGATGGCCGACGCCGGGGCTCCGGCAAGTAGTGAGAAAAGTGAGAAAACCTCAAGAGGTACTTGAGCATACAGTCATTAAAGAGCCCAAAAAATATTAGGCTGGCAGATCTGGTAGTATGTGGGATCAGCCATGCACAGACAGACACAGAGATGTTAATGATTTATTTGATTCAGTTAATTTATACATTTTTGCCTCAATCCTATGTATGAAATGGCAACAAATAGTGAAAAATAAGTTCCCAGAGCACAAGGTGCAATCTTCAAAGTGTCTTTATTATTTAGCCACACATCTCGCAAAAAAAAGTAGGGCTACAATCATAGTCTTAATTATTTGATTCATTTTGTTTTTCAATATAGTATCAAAATAGTATTAAATGATTATTATTCCAATTGCCCAAGGTGACGTAATCAAATGTCCTGACTGTGACGAACAACATATTTCTCACATTAAATAGCTTGAAACACAAAAATGTTTGGTATTTTGCTTGAACAAGGTTGAGAGTTTAAAGCCACACTAGCAGCTTTGTGGGGCTGTTCTTCTCACTGTAAAGACTGTTGGATAAACAAAGTATTGAGCAAAAGGATTTTCTGACCTATAAAATGCTAGCAGAAAACTCAGGGAACCACCAAAGTTTACTTAGACCATGAATGTCGGCACTAATTAACTGTTAAATTCCACTTTGAAACATACTTGGCACACTATGAAAAGTTAGGTGATTGGCTAGGTGTTCAGGATTTATTTTCATCGTGAATATCTTTACCACACAATATGCCAAACCATTTTGAAGATGTTGTGATATTTCAGTTTTGACCAAACTTGTGGACCTCCGAAGTGACCACCTTTGCCATCCCTAGAGACAATCTGCTTATGGCTTATTAAAAATAATTGAAACAATTAATCAATAATCATACTTGGCTGATTATTTTCAATCGATTGACTACCTAATCAATTGATTGTTTTGATTGTTTACAATGATTTTAAACACCTAAAAAATAAAGTATACCATATAATTTGGTATACATTGAAATGAAATGTTCTATGAGCTGTTGTGTTGTTGAACACAAGCCTAAGTGAATGTTTAATAAAGTGGGATCCTTTGATCAAAATTAATGATGAATCACTGAGGAAATATTCGACATGGCGTACAACATTACTTTTATGTTCCCCAGGTAAAGAATTTAGTGTTCATAAAATAATTCACATAACCTACACAGTCAAATTATCCTCCTTGGGGTAGAGCTGGCTCTGAGCAATTTGGGGCTGAAGGCAATATTTTAGCTGGGGGCCCTTGCAACGCAGCCCTTTCCACCAATATTTTGTCATTTTGTTCATACACTCACAGAGAAACTGCTGAGCTTTATGTCTTTGAGATTAATAATAATAATAATCAATCCTTTATTAGTCCCACAATGGGGAAATTATTTATCTGCATTTAACCCATCCCGGAGGAGCAGTGGGCTGCAAAGAAGCGCCCGGGGAGCAACTTGGGGTTAGGTATCTTGCTCAAGGACACCTCGGCATGTTGCCGGTAGAGGGGTTTGAACCACCAACCTTGTGGTTACAGGACAAGCGCGCTACCTCATGTGCCACAGCCGCCCCAAGGTACGAGATCACACTAAAACAAAAAACTGTGTACCTCAAATTTATGTTGTAGGCTATTTTCAAAACATCTAAATAGTCTTTCCAACTTTCCCTAATGAAATACAAGTGGGAGTTACTAACCTTAATTATTGCTATTAATTAGCTTTTATGGTGATACGCCGGGGTGATATTGTGGGCATCCCAGAGAATAGGGCATATTTAATAGGCTAGTTTTGTTGTTGTGTTTTTTTTGGGGTAATGTTTAGGTAATAGTATTAACATAGATTTTAAAAGAAAGTAAGTAATAAATGTATTTACCTTTACTCCCCTCATTTGGGGTGCCCCAATGGATGGATGGCTCCCCTAGCACTGTCATCTCTCTGTTCAAGCTGCAGAGCAGCTCCACACCTACCCTGCTGTCTGTGTGAAAATAAAAATCTTCTTTTTATCCTCTTTCAAGTTGACCAAGGTCAGAACACTTGGCACTATAACTGCTGAGGTCCCTGACAGCAGAGAGTGAGTACACAGCTATCAACATTTTGGCCTTGTGTAGGCTTTGGCCTCACAAATCATCATGAGCTGTATTCGACTCAAAATCTGGAATGGGATTTGCCCACCTGGATTAAAGCACCTCTACCACTGTGCTCAACTATTCTTTCATTTTAACATCCAAAGATGATTTCGCTCCAAGCCCTCCTCCTATATGGTATTTAAACAATTAGCCGGCGTACACAATACTTTGCAGTGATTTAAGAACAGCTAATAGGCAAGCTGGCTAAGCTGCTTATTGCTTTTTCGAACCATTTAATGTTTGTGCTCCGACATGCTCTATAGTTCTTGATGAGTATTTGAATAGCTGAGCAACATAATAAAAATGGAAAGTATTTTCACAAACAAACAGTATTCATTTGTAAAACAGCTTTCATTGTGTTTCAGCCAATCAGGGATGATGTTTGGAGCTATCCCGGTCATCATACTTTACAACAAACAAATTACAAATAATGTTTACTCTCCTTCCTTACAAACACTCAAATATGGAAAAACTAAAACATCCCAAGTCCCATAGCGGACAACACACTCAAAAGTTGGGTGGCATTGTAATAGTTGGGAACTTATACACAGAGGGTATATTCTCTATTTTTTCGAGCAACGTCTGCATCAACACAGTCTATGTAATAACTTGCAAATGCCCGCTGTGTATGAATGGTTGGATAGATCAGGTGGCAGCTTACATGTTAGCCTCTGCCATTAGTGTAGGAATGGGTGTGAATAGGTGAAAGATGACATGTAGTGTTAAAGTGCTTTATGTCATCGGAAGAATAGAAAAGCTCTGTACAAGTACAGTCCATTTTATAATATCCTCAACAATAATTGCCCAGCATATGAGAAACCTTTCACGAAACACACCTGGGAGTTGGATCTAAATTGCTCATGTGATTATGCTGACGGGCATGGTCCTTTGGCGCAAGCTCAAACCTTTTTAATACCCGCTAAGCATATAATAATTCAATTTAATATTTTACACAGAACTTATCATACACCTGTTAAGCTGCTCACACGTGTGCCAAAAATGTAAATTTACAAATGCATATGATCAGGCATTGCCCAATGATTGCAGAGTTTTCGAAATCTATTGCTAAATCTGCCTGAGCAAAGATAGAAAAGACTATTCTACAGGATCCTAAAACGTGGATCCTACAAGACTTGAACACACTGATAACACCTATCTCTGGTAAGCACTTGGGAAAAAGGCATTTTAATGAAGTTGAAATATGTCTTCCCTCCCTCACAAAGACACTGGATCGATAAATTGATATCATACTGCACTCCAGACAAGATCCTCTACAGTGTAAGGCAAAAATATATAATGTTTAAGAAAATTGGGGGAGTCTTCATTGATACCTTACCTTGACTCAAAGGTGATGGCTGATCCTCAGTTACTTTCATCCGGACCTAATTTTATTTTATTTCAAATCTTAATATACTTTCATGCCTATACTTTATAGGAGCAGGTGTGTATTGCTCTGCCTGTATTTCATTACATATCATCAATCGTTAAAAAAGAAAAACAAGTTTAATGATAAGTCTTGTAAGTCATTTATCAAGTAAAAAGTCCAAAACGCAGTTGAAATCTTTCCAAATGTGAGGATTTGCTGTTTTTCATTGTTTTTTATCTCCTTCAATTTAAAGTTTTGGGATATTTAGATTTGGTAGAAGAAAATTAGTAATAATTTAGTCCATTGAATGTCAGACTTTACTTAAATTATTATGATTTTGTTGGTAATATTGTAGCGAGCTTGGGTTTTTCATCAATAGACCATCTTCTTCGAACTCACGTTTTTACCAGTTTTAAAAGTACCATCCGCAACAGCGACGCTCTCTCAAATATGGGCTGTACTGAATAAAAAAACTGATGCCCATAAACCTGTTTTTCTGTTGCATTCTGGGAGGCTTCCAACTACACCTACCCTCCCAGTACAGTTCCACTCATAGTTTAAACATAAAGTATTTTGCTCTTTCAACACATAAAGGATTTTTTTATCATTCAATCACTGAAGAATGACAAAGCAATTAGTCACTGTTTATCCTCTAATCTCATTGACACATCCTGATTTTTCATTGTAAGCAAATAAATAAATCTTCCTGAGTGGTGAGCGGTCTTCTTGTGTACTTCTAAAACTCTTGTGACTCAGCGTTTCTGCTTTGATTCTCAAACCGTTATGCAGCCATGATGCCTCTGTAGAAATAATATGATTTATTATTTTCAGGGTCAGTTAACAAAAGCCAAATAAGCCCTCAAATGATGGAAGATGAAATGTTTTTGATTGTACATCCTTGAAATCGGTGGGAAGGGACAATTTGAAAGAGAGTATTTGTCGAGGAGAGAGAATAAAAACGGACTTTATAACTTTCCGGTGTTGTTAATAAGTGACGGACTATGAAAGCAGCCTTGGCTTCACGTTGTGGAGGCGTCTTTATTTGCATGAAAACCAACTATTCAGTCATTTTCCCATCACACAGCTCGGTCTGTGCTGAACACGCATTCATTCTGAGCACCTGGTACTTATTTTTTGGTTTCTCTCTGTTTTTGGAATATATTTACTGTGTGTGTATCACTTTACTTATAGTGTTTGTATTAAATGTGCCTGTAGAGCTCTGAGTGCTGGTAGTGGTGAGGGTGAGCATGTGTGTGTTTGTGTGTGTGTGTTATATGTGTGCATAGGCAGTCATGCATGAAATGCAGTGAGACAGATTAATTTATTCTGTTTTACCGGATCGCAACAATGCAGGCATAGATGTGACAGCATGTGTGTGTGTGTGTGTGTGTGTGTGTGTGTGTGTGTGTGTGTGTGTGTGTGTGTGTGTGTGTGTGTGTGTGTGTGTGTGTGTGTGTGTGTGTGTGTGTGTGTGTGTGTGTGTGTGTGTGTGTGTGTGTGAGAGAGACAGCAGGTGTAATAGCGTCATACCAAAGCAGAGTAGAAGATCTCAATCTCTCGAACTCATATGCCCTCGACAGCCTGTTCAGTCCGGTTCCTCCTGCCCCTTCTTCCTCCCACTCACATTGTCTCACCAACTTTTGTTTCATTTTTACTTTACAATTTGCATCTATAGCTCCACGTGAAAAAAATGCAGAGGAGCTACTGTATTTTGCCCTGTGGAGCTCTTTCAAAGGACATTAAACTCGTAAGAAGGCACATTGTTTCTACACTCTGTTTCCTTTGTGTGAAATCAAATTTCTTCCCTTCTTTCTATGTTTTTAAAATATTGGTTGATATTCATTTAATAAAAGGGTGGGGGTGTTAAATTGTACATTTACTTTGAAATTAGTAAGGGAATGTGCTGCCTTGTATTGAAAATAAATTCACCCTATTTAGTAGACTTGATTTGTGCTTTCTAGCAATGTCTCTCTTCCTTCCCTGCTTGTTCCTTTTCTAACTTTTAAATTTCATCAGCGTTTATCAAAAACAATCCTGCAAAATCATATGAAATGCATATTTTTACAAATTAGCAAACTCGCTTTCAAGCCTGCTCAGCCCCTCTCTCTCTTTCTGTGTGTTGAATAATGGGTTATCTCCCACCCCACACTGACAGACGGACATGGCTCCAGACCCCAAAATAGAGCTGTTCTCATCCCACTCACAGATTGGTGTCGGGAGCCAAGAGAATCACATGCACGCTTGCACATGCATGCACGCACGCACGCACACACACACACACACACACACACACACACACACACACACACACACACACACACACACACACACACACACACACACACACACACACACACACACACACACACACATACACTAAGACATGTGAAAGCATACATTTATACACACATTCATCCACGGTAAATGACCCAGCCCACAGAAATGGTCCCTATCCAGAATCACAACAAAACAGTATGTCTCACTTTAATTTCAGTGGTTTCTTCTAAATGTATCTCTCTCCTCATGTCATTATTGACTCTTCTACTTTCTTATAATCCTCTTTTAATGTAAACCTCCCGTTTGTCTGCTTTCTACTCTACCCTAATCCCCCTTCTCTCTATCGATGCCTTGATCTCTACCTCCTTCTCTCCGTCTCTCCCAGGGGAGTCCTGCTAATATGGTCTAATTATGCCACAGATTACGCACGTACTATGACACATACAATTGTGCAAACATCTTAAAAATTGGTCCATATACAGAGAGTTTCTTGGCTGAGAGCAGTTGGAGTGGGAAAACACCTTACGTCTAATCAACCTTCAGGGAAATGTGGATGATAATCTATTTTGACTTGAGTTTCACATACAGAACTCTGATGTCATTAGAAAAACAACAACATATGCTCAGAATGGAATAAGTTTGCATTTATATGAATGGATTGTTTTTGTGCGCTTTTGAAGGAAAGGGAGAGGAAGAAAAAATATTACATAAATCTATACTTTTATGGGTGTTTCACTAAATCACTACAACACATCCTGACAGGCTTCCATCATATATTTTTTAAAGGAATATACTGTATGTGATTTTATCATACCCATAGTAATAAGATCTCTCCCATACTCATATTTATGGATATTTGTGTATTCAGCGTTTTACCTTTTTGATTTTACCTTCAACAATACACAGAAAATCCCAAGAGCATCTCAGAGCGAGATTTAAATGATGCCATGCATCACAGTGGCCTCCCACACCATAGAAATTAGCCTCTTTCATCATCACTAGTGCACAAGGTCAAAGTATTGGTAAGCATGGCCAGTATGGGTCATAAGGAGCCTCAGTTGCCTTTTGACAGCCCAATTACCCCATGAGATGTGTGGGACTAAGTTTGCCTGGTGGCTCTTATATCTTTACGGACTCCATGCACACCTCTTTTGTCTTTATCAGTAGTTTTTTCAAAAAGTGAACCAGGCACACATTACTGACTGTAATTGACTACAAATTGTTGTGTCCAGCATACTTCTGTCTGTCTCTCTGTCTAGTCATCCATTTGTAATTATACAAAAAATTACTTTTACGGAAGGGGCTATAGCATTATAACCGACTTTACACTTATCAGTATCTGTTTTCCACCGAGTGCCCAGCATACATTTGTGAAATTGCATATTTTACTGCCTATTTGAGAAGTTGTTTGAACATGGAAATGACTGACCACGAAAAACCTTTATTCACTGCCAGAAGGTAAAGACTGATGATTGGATCGCATTATGTTACAATATTATAGTAGGATAATCTGAATGGAAACACAGTTACCAGTTCTCATCTGATTCATCAGTCTACACCTTGGAGCAGTGGCTAAAGGAGTTTTAATGATCAGTCAGTTGCCATCTGCTAATCAAGTCAAATGACTCTTTAGTGACCTAAACACAATGTGTGTGTGCGTCTATGATGGTGTGTTTGAGAGAGGAAGTGTAATGTAAATCCACAATAAACAGATCTTCAAGATGTCAGCTGCTGGGGAAATCCACCAAATACAGAATCTTAAGAACTTCACCATCAGGGTTAATTTAATTGGTGGAAGTTCTCCCAATAGTATTTGAATCAGCCAACACCTGTTAGCTGGAAGACATGGTGCATGTTGAGTGTTTGCAGGGGTGGGAGTTGAGTTGTAGACTCACATTCTAGCGTTAAATAGAACTTTTTCACGGAAGACATTTTGGCTTGTCATAGCAGAGATAGCACAGGTGTAATTGACAAAATCAAACACAAATCTATTCAATTTAGGTTAAAAAGTTCCAGGGCCCTGGTATTGTGCATGGTTGGCTCAATGTCACGGTTACTGGAACACTTGATCGAACTGAGCCATCGTTAACTAAATATGTTTCACCTGTGCCTGTGAAAAAGGTGTATTTGGTCATTCTGGGGTACTGCAAGGCCCCCACCTATTGGTGAGTTTGTACAAGACCAGACACAACCACCTAGTGAGGAAAAGTCTCCACATAGGGGTACAGATTATCTACTCAGCTCAGGCCCAATTTGTAGTCGTTCATCATTAACTTGGCTTTTGTAGCGGCCAATGTAAGCACAAGTAATAAGGATACTGATTATTTATCCTGACCCTTCCCAGCTACATAGAACAGCCATTGTTTGGTGTTGTGTACTGTAATAAACACAATCAAGCAGTGCATACCTGGATTTTGGCACGCACAGACTCTATACTACACAAGGATTTTCCTGCCTGGGCTGGGAAGATTAATGCAGACGTGCATAGAATATAAAAACATGATTAACTGTACTATTATTTGACAAAGTGGGGGTATGTCTTCCAATTCCACATCATCTCCATGTAGCAAACAATGACTTTTGTGGCCTTTCATTCAGTTTGACAGCAAAATAAAATGACTGTAATCTAAGATAAGAATACTGTTTATATTTAAACATATACTGGTCTGATGATAATAGTTATACGTAAAAAGAAAACCCACCATTTTGTGGAAGGCATCACTCCACAATGCATCTTTTTTTGCCGTGCATTACTGTGCACTGAACCTTAGTCGCATCTAGAATTTATTCAACAAAAGAGGGTTTAGGGGTTAGAACAATTATGAACAGTGTGAAGCCAAATTTGTGCATCATTTACATTCTGCCTCAGAGCAAGCATTCAGCTCTGTTGATTGCACTTCAGTCAAGCCAAATTTTAGTTCATTTTCATTGGTTGCAATATTGTGAGCTTAAGGACTTCCACTTCACCTCTTTGCTTTCTGCTAATAGTTCTAGAGCAGGAATGAGAAGTGGCATTATAAAAGCAAACCCAGATTTGGTGGATGGCTATCAGATACAGACTAACTCACTCATTCAACAAGAGATTGACGGAGCAAGTTCATCATAGTGTGGTTCTCATCTTGGAGAACAAATTCAAAGGGAGTTACAGAAGCCAGGCTCATCCATCCCCATCATTTAGCATCCCATCATTCCCTCTTCTTTCTGCGAGCCATCACATGTAAATACAAAACACACATCTCCAGCACAGGCAGCTCGTGTACACACTCAACTACAAGAGCGGCAGATTCTTCTTAGTCGAATCTTTATGCAGGATCACATCCATTCACATCAGGAAAAAGTACCATATTTCCAAAATACCTCACTCAAATATCCTTAACACACACTTCTATACCCACATCACATGTATTGCCCCGAGGGATTGCATTTCACATCTTCGTGTAGGCTGAGCTCCAGCACTCAGCTTCATGAAAGACCCAACAAGTAACAATGCATGTTCTCGTGCAACGTGCCTTCCCTTGTAATGACATGAAGTTATTCTTTGTAGTGTATGAGCGAGTATGTGATGGTCTGTGGAGTCATGTCTTGCTTTGCTCTTGAATAGTATGTGCATTTCTGTGTTGTTTTATTGATTTCCTATGTATACATATATGTGTATGAATGTGATGCTTATTGATTCTGATGTGTGAATTTGATAGCACAATGGTGTATGTGAATAAAGAAACTAAGCGTTTGTGTAAGGTTGGGTAGTTTTACTGTCACTCCTAATGTCAGTATAATTCAAAAAATCATTTATATTAATCTAATGAGCTGAAAAGGTATAGTACTGTCTGTGTCTGTAGGAAAGCAGATATTAACTTCATAAATATTTCATCATTATTTTCCTTGGAAAAATAATCTTTTAGGTCACAAGTTCTCTTCCGCTGTTGACAGCTCTTGTTTAATACTGCTAGTAATGCAGGCAATTTACTCTGCTGTGAGTGATTATTACATTATTAAATAAACATAGTAAATTTAGGTTTAAAAATACAATGGCATTACTACAACAATGTGAAGTGTATTCTTTAAACCTAAATTTACTATGTTTATTTAAGAATGTAAGAATCAGAGACTCTAGGTGAGAGAAGTCACTTTCTTGGTTACCTGACCCACGCCCTATATTTTGCTGTTGCTTCCTTCGATACTTATTGGCCTTTAAGATTGCACAACATTGTTCCTCAACTTACCTAACCCTTACCTCTGAATTGCACTTTGTGTGCATATCAGCCCTACACCAGACTGCATTTATCACTGAGCACCTGTGACACCGGCATAGTGATTCCTCTGAGACTCTCTGTGCTGCCAAAATACTCATTCAACCGCGTTTATTCCAGTTCTCCTCGATTGACATTTTTAGTAGAGGGTAGTAAAAGTCTGTCTGTCTAAACCAGCGTCAGGAAAGGTATTATTGCACATTAGAATGTCTTTACTGTTGTGAGTCACGTTCGTGCTAAATTCTAGTGGCCGACTCTACAGAATCTCTCCATGTCCAAAAAACAGTAAGGAAATATTGTCAGGGGAAGGTGTATTAATGGTATCCAAGGCTGGTTGCTAAATTCTTTCTCGACTTTGCGACATTTACAAACCCTTATCAATGGCTTGGCATAAGTAGGACACATGCACCAACACGGGAATCCAGCTATTCATGTACATGTCCTTCCAGATATGTGCAAAATTTAATGTGCTGTATAATGTGAGTTGAAATCTCATGTTACTTTTTACATTTCTTTTTTCGAATTAAAGAGAACATCGGTATTTTAGCAACAGCATTTTTAAGCATGGCAAACCAAAGATGCGTGGTTGCAGGTCATGGGAAAAAACTTATTTTGTATAACACTGGACTTGATTACCAGATATTGGGGCATATACAACTGTTTAAACAGTCAGATTGTGGGACTTACCTTCCTTATGGGGACGGAATGCACTTGATTTAAGGTTAAGGCAAGTTTAGGTTTAGGTTAAGGTTAGGGTTATGGTTAGGGTGAGTCTCCAGGAAATAAATGTAAGTCAATGTGATGTCCCTATGAAAACACAACAAGTGTGATTCTTTCTAACTATAACCATTTTACTGTTTGCATAGTGTGCAAACATGTATTTCTGTGTATATCACATAGTGCTAGACATACTTTTTAGCTGAGGGAGGAGATGGGAGCTTTGGAATAGATACTAGAGAAGATATTTCTGAGAGGAGTATTCTCCAAACAAAATGGAGCGGGTATAAAGGGGTAAAATGAGCAAAAACAGAGAAACAGGGATCTTGAGACAGCAACAGAGAGCGAGTGAAAGAGAAGGAGACAGGCTGAAAATGAATATCATAGAATGTGGGCAATATATATATATATATATATTACAGAGAGAGAGAGAGAGAGAGAGAGAGAGAGAGAGAGAGAGAGAGAGAGAGAGAGAGAGAGAGAGAGAGAGAGTTGGGGTATGCAGCCAAAATATCAAACTTGTCTTTCTCAATTACAGGAGGGTTAAAATGCGATGAGAGAGAAACAGGAATGTGGAGAGGAGAAATTCAAATTGCATGTTTAAAGCTTAGCACACAAACCCTTGCACATATCTTCCCCTCCCTCACAAAGAGTGCTCCCATCATGACATGACAGCAAAAGGCAGGCATGTAGGGTATCTTAGTTATGTAATCCAATGTCTCACACTCCTTTTAGATGTAAGCACGCTTTTGTCTATAAATTCGATCCTCTGATGGTGCGCCAGCTCATTTTAAAAGCCAGGGAAGTGTGAGGCAACTAAAGTACCACAGCACCATCTGTTGACTGTAATACACAACAACAGCTGACTGCAGCAGCAGTAGTTAAGAGCTGTGCAAAAAAGTACACAAATATAAAACACCCCTCTCTAATGAGTGGTACTAAACCTGTTCTTTTTCCTGTCTCATCCAAGTCATTTGTATGATCCCTTAGGTTGGCTCAATAGTTTTAGATACATTATGAGCCAATGCACCATAGGCTGTATAGTGGTGAAATAAAAAATCCATCTATCTTTAAGTAAAGAAAGGAGCTAGTTTTTATTTTTTTTAGGTAATGACTGAGTAATCCCTCAAAGTGCCATCTCATGGACACACACACACACAATTTCTCTATATATTTTTTTTAATACTGGCATACTGAATTGAAATGATTCTGTATTTGCAGGACAGTGTTGTCGAAAATACAATAACTTACACGGCTTCATAAATAATAATATTAATAGAGCACAGGCTTTAAGACGTGGATTGTTATCATTATTTATAAACGAGCACACACTTTGTAACCTTTTTCTGTCTGATATTTATATAAATGATATTCTAATGAAATAAAATGCAACATTCGGGCCATTACAAAACTCTTTGTAGAAAGAGAGGCTGGCAGCAGCAGCTCGCAACAGCAGAAACGCCGTCGATGTGGACACCGCAAGTGTGAGAGATGCATCAGTTCAGCGACGCCATCACAAGCTGCTCAAACAGACAGTGTGGACCGGGCGCTTGTGTTGTGTAGCTTGTTAAATGTTTAATGCAGTATTCTACAAGTTGAACTTCCATTGACAACATTTTTCCTTTAATCTACATTTAATATAATCCTGATCTAATGCACTGCAGGATTTCTGTCATTCCTACTCGGTCTAGCTGAGTCTTTTATTCTACCTCTCCAGCTCACTGTTACCTCACTCTTTTAATGTAACTCGCATCCCCATCTCACCATCCATCTCGTTCTCTCCCAACTCCTATCTCCAAGCCCCAACTCCATTCCTGTTGTCTCATTTCCTGTTTCTTTCTCCCCAAGTCCCTTCTAATCTTCATCCTTACATCATTTATCTCTCCATCTCATCGCCTGCTACCAGAGGCGCCGAGAGCATGAAGGATTTATCAGGGGACAGAACAGGCTGTCTGTGCGGGTGTTCGTCAACAACAACTGTCAAAAGTGAACATGCATACATATGGTACATGTAACACACAGGGACACGGCAATGAATGCTGTGTACAAAGAGATACAAAGAGACAAAGATATATCACTGTTGAGGTGGGAAGAATACAAAGTACATTTACAGTTTTTCTCAGTTGTTAACACACAAAAAGCGAAAATTCGGCACAATTTGCACAACCTTCACTTCATGTACCAATCGCTCGACCCAATTTGGCACTACTTCACACTCCCTTATCTGCATTAGACTCTGACTTTCCTTCTTTACACTCTGATGTCAATTACACATCACCTTGTTGTCAAAACACTACACACAATGTTCAGTTGTTGCACACACTTCTCAAGTAAAATCTCAAAGCATCAACCTACAACACACAAATATTCAAATCTCTAAACATTCAGGTCTGTTGAGCAATTTGCAATCAGGACTGCAGCATAAAAGTGCCTTGAGCCTCTGTTTTGTTTGGTGAACAATGGAGAACTTTGAAGAGATCGACAACCAGAGAAGGAGAGGGGTAAGAGTGAGAGGAGGAGGAGGACAAGGAGAAGAAGGAGGAGGAGAAAGAAGAAGGAGAACGGTCATCTCTAATGAGATTCGGGCCACTGTGGTAGACCATGTGCTCAACCATGGTTTGAGCATGAGGGAGGCTGGCCAGAGGGTCCAACCAAATCTCAGCCGCTTCACAGTTGCTGCCATCATTAGAACCTTCAGGATGGAGAACAGGTACGAAATCTATTTGCCTTGTGTACTGTAATACTGCATATCAATAGAATACAGTGTGCTCACAGTATTTGTATTTTGCAGGACTGAAAGAGAACCACACCGTGGAGGAAGAACACACACTTTCACAGCCGAACAGGAGACTGAAATTGTAAATATGGTTCGTGAGAACAACGCTATCACACTCCGACAAATACAAACTAGGATCCTGGCTGACCATGCTACATTCAGGAACGTCCAGACCGTCAGGCCGGTTTACAGTACTGTACTGTTCTCTGTGTGTACCGAAATAAAACTTTTTTTGCTGCATATTTGTGTGCTGTTTTATGTTTGACTATGAAAAAAGTAGGCCTACACTGAGACATTTTACAAAAGGAGAAATGGCTCATTCTCCAGAGTCGTTGTCATTCATATGGTGTGTTCCATTTCTATGATTGTGTTTTCAATTTTGCACTTCAGTGTGCTGTAAATGCTTGGTAGTGTGCAGCAAATGCTTAGTTGTGTGTACTCAATGAATGGTACGTGTGTGTCATTAGTAAATATGGCTGTGTGTACCAAATGAAAACACGAGTTCCATTTTGTGAACAGTTAAGAGATTTGATGGAGTCATCTTGCAAAGGGAGTGTCAGGTTTAGCATTTTGTGTGTGAGGTTTTCAGTTTTGTGTGTGCAGTTTTGAGAAAGCCGTTATTGTTTTGAGAAACGTGTGTTAACAATTGTGAAAAACTGTAAGAAAGAAGTCTTCTACGCTCAAGTTAGGACAACCACACATTTATAATTGATGTTTTTGCAACTCAGTCATTTCAAAGTTGTCTTATTCCCATGTGGTGTGTTCTTAGGGTAAGGATCACTCTGAATATCAGTGAAGATGTATGTGAGGGTGAAGAGAAAAAAAAGGGAGACAAAGGAAAGCAGGAAAATAGTGATAAAACAAAATAGAATAAGAGAAAAGTTAAACCCTGGCTTGTATCTCATCTGTATTCTGAAATGGCATGTTGTTTTTACTTCCCTCTCCACTGTAGTCCATAACAACAGCACTGAGGTTTGAGTTTGGATTTGATTCCTATACTCATATTGAAGTAATTCAATATGGTATAGCTGCTTTTACTCAAGTAAAGAGTTTGATAACTTTTTTTCCTCCACTGCTCCTGTGCTCAGTTGGATGAGCAAATTCAATTTGCTGCTCAGGTTCTATTTTCAGATTTCAGTCTTTGTTCTCCAGCTGCACACACACACACACGCACACAAGCACTCACCAAATGCAAACATGCACACTTTCAATAGCAGTTTTGATTAATTGTATTGATTGATCAAAGAGTCATGACACATTTTTCTGCTTCTGGTTAAAAAAAAAAACGGCAAATGTGTACATGAGTTTGCTGCAAGGTACACACACACACACACACACACACACACACACACACACACACAGAGACAAGCTCATTGCACAGAGAGTGACTCATTCCTTCACTGGTCAGCTACTGTATGAGCGAGGTAATGTGCGGGAATTATTGATTGGACAGAAGGACCCGAGGACCCCAGCTGGTCTGAAACAAAAAAGAAATCAATGCTTATTTTTCCCACCAGACCACACATGAAAGCACTCACATGGATACCCACATTTTTCACATTAACAAAGCAGAGCCTTTTCCCACCTGTTGCGCTTCGCACACGTATCCGTATGCTCAACCTAAAGAACACACTATTATAGAAGATAAAGCGACTCAAAATGATGAAAACATTAAAATCTTACAATGAGGTCTAGAAAAAATCCGTCATCAGATCATAATTAGCGTTAAAGCCATCTTTGGGGTTTCAAGATACATTACATTACAGTCATTTAGCAGACGCTTTTATCCAAAGCAACTTACAATCAGTAGTATATTACATATCATTCACCCATTCACACACTGATGACAGGCTACCATGCAAGGTGCCACCATCAGACTCTAACTAACATTCATGCAGCATCCAGTCCACACCAATGGCAAGCCTTCGGGAGCAACATGGGGTTAAGTGTCTTGCCCAAGGACACATCAACTGCCGAAGCTGGGTATCGAACCACTGACCCTCTGATTGGAGAACTACCTTGCTCTCCACTACGCCACAGCCGCCCCAGCAAAAGTTTAGGAAAAAATACTTTAGAGTTCTTACGAGATTAAATTAAATTAAGCCTATTGAAAGTTCCCTTTTCTTTTGGCTTTCCTGCCACTCCACACTGCCATCCTTCTCCTTGTCTTCCTTTGCAGTTACCCTTAGAAAAGTTTTTGTCTTCTCCCTTAGGGGTATTCTTTTCTATTTTCTGAATCAAATCAAGTGTCCTCTTTATGTTTTCATCCTCACAATCATAAACACAGATAAGAAGTTATAAACTCCTTGAGTTTTTACAATAAATTCAATTTGCCATTTTTCCCCCTCGGTTTCCATCAAACATTCCTCCGTTATTGCATTTTGTTTTATGCTCTTCCAGCACATTGAGGTATGAGTGTGTTATCTTTTAAATAGACCTACAGTAAATCAGTCCTGTTCGTTTTTCTCTCATTCTTTTTTCATAATATTCTTTCTCTTTTCTCGAGAATGTGAAACCGACTGTCCACAACAAAAAGACACATTCAAGGACATCGTATGTTGACAGAGTAAACACTGTCTGCACATACATGCATTGTACTGACAACTCTACTGATAGAAAGGCAAATACTTGCCCTATGACATGTGCAAATGCATACGTATATACACAGACACACTATAATAATCATATTGAGTATGTAAACAATGTGGACATACACACATGCCAACAGGAGCAAAATATGAGCCTTTGTCACACATATGTACATTTGAATGTGTCCACACAGTCCTCCACAGGCAAACATACACAACACACAGGGACTCGAGGGATGGATGCAGCCAGATAATTGTCAACCAGTTTCAATGGATTTATTTTATCTACGAGTGTATTGAATTTCTCTCCTTCCCTTATTAAGACATGGGATTGAAACCTACTCAGATATCAAGGCCGAGACAGAATCTCTGATAGTCTCTGCCATTTAATGGGAGCTTCACTCCTCCTTTTAAATTACTTTTTTTCCCCCTTCTGAGAGAGTAGGGAAGTCTGAGAAACAAGGCGGAGAGATGGAAACTGAGAGAAAGCAGTTTATTAAGATCTGCTTTGCACATTTCACATAATTTTGTTTTCATGTGTGTTTACAACCAAAGATTCAACATCTTTCTGGTTTGGAGGAAAACTAAAAAAGATTCTAATGGTCTTACTTGTTTCATCATCATGACAATAATAAGAAATGCTTACAGATCAGTATTTTAAGGAGCCTACTTATTAAGGACTTTCCATAGTTCATGTAAAAAAACATTTGGGAAACTGAATCAATGATTATAATAGTGTTTCTGTAACGATTGTACTTAGGACCCAAGAGCAGTTTGACGGACACAGGGACTAGTTGGGAAGAGGTTTTAATTCAGGATTGAACAAACAGAAGGTAACTCCACTCGGTAACATGCAAAAACAGCCATGGGAACAGGCAGACAGAACTGGGAGGTGCAGAGGCAGAACTCGAGGTTGGGGACAGAAGGCTGATGTGTTTACCGGGGCAGAGACGAGGCAGAAGTGTCCGGGGCAGGGGATTGGTACCAGGGGATCAGTCCGAAGATGAATTTGTGAAAGTCTGGCATAGTGCGGAGAACGATCTGGCAGCGGGTGAGTGAGTGACTGGGGTTTAAATAATGAGGTGAGTAGGTGCAGCAGAGTGGGCAGGTGAGAGTGATTGACCTGATGAGGTGGGTGTGGCAGACAAGTGCACTGAATGAACTGATGAGGTGAGTGAGAGATAGAACAGTTTCATCCAGACAACTAGGCCTGTGTGTGTGTGTGTGTGTGTGTATATGTGTGTAATGAATTTGGTATGCCGCCTGGGACTAATTAATCTTTCTTGTGTGTGTGTGTGTGTGTGTGTGTGTGTGTGTGTGTGTGTGTGTGTGTGTGTGTGTGTGTGTGTGTGGTAATGAATTTGTGTATGCATGGCCTACAGCGACTAATAATCTTTCTTGTCCCAAATGTCATATGGTCACAAGACTGCAACGTGATAGGGCAACCCCTCTGTTCATCCTTGTCTCAAAGACAACACATGCACTCACATGCACTCACATGCACACACACACACACACACACACACACACACACACACACACACACACACACACACACACACACACACACACATACACTGATCTAACAGACACATTAAGGACTTTAAATGCACTTAATGTAAAAATAAGTTTAGCTTAGTTTAGCCAGTGACTTGGAGTGGGGAAGACTAGGAAATAGGAAATAACATGATAAGGTCTATTCCCCCAAACATAAAGGTTATGCTAAAATGAATAGTTCAACATTTTGGGAGAAACCTACTTTTTTTTTTGCAATAATTAAATGAGAAGATTGCACTCTCAAGTATGAAGCTATTATCAGTAAACTGATACCTAAGCTAAGCCAAAGACAGGGGGAAACAGATAACCTTTGTCGGTCCAGAAGCCTACCAGCGCCTCTAAAGCTCAGCAATTATCTCATTATAATTAATTTGATTAAATCATGCAAGAAACAAAGCCTCAAAATGACTATTTCTTAAGCAAACAATGTCATTTCCTGGAGTCTCTGTTGGTTAGCTGGCAACCTCACGCTGACAACAAATATCCTAAATAGTCCGGCACACAAAAATTAAAGATAATCCAGTGCTAATATCTAAACATAACCTAAACCCCAACGGATTACCAAAACATTAAATGTTTTTTCAGTGTTTGCAGGAGAAGACAATCACACACACACACACACACACACACACACACACACACACACACACACACACACACACACACACACACACACACACACACACACACACACACACACACTAAATCTAATACACAAACAGGCAGAGAGTTGCACAAGCTGGCTGATTCATCCAATAAATTAAAAAGTGCTTGAAGAAGAAATTAATAATGCAAACAACTTTCCAGTCTTCGGCTGTTCAGGAAGCACACTGCTGCCAAGCGTACTCAAACTCCAGCCACACCACAGGGGAGGCGAATAGCCAAAAGCAGCAATTACCAGTAAACAATATGCCGCCCATCACTCATCCCCATGATTAGGATTCGTCCTCCAGCTGTATCAAATCAACGAGTCTAATGTAAAGTGGCCTTTAATAGCCTTCAATGTGCACCAGCCATAGCCCAACAGAGAGAAATTGCAACATTTTGCAGCATGCCCAACTTTTGTTATTAAATGTTATGCTGAAATTTGCTGGAATGAAATATTGTGCTGTCCGATACACCCACTGTTGTATAGAAAATGGCACATCCGTTTAACACTGCATAATTACCACATAAAAATAAAAAGACGTTGGCAGGCACACCACCAAGCTGTGAATGAGGTTAATACAGCCAATCACGTTGAACCCAACATCACTCATCACATTGAGCCGCTGACACAAATGGCATTTATTAAGTGTTACAAGCCAAAGTCTGCCATGGCAATTATGACACCTCCTGTAAACCCTGTAAATATACTATAATGTAAATGTTACCTCAGCTAATTATCTGTGTGCATGGGCATATACTTAAGCTGGAGCAAAACACAATGCATAATAATGCATCATTTTGCAGATGATTTGTACAATATGAGATGCCTCTAACAAGCTAACCATCTGAACGACGGAGAGGTAAGCTGGATGAAAGAGATGCCGCACTCAACATGATGATCACTTGTACTTAATTATCAGGCAGCTGCTGTACACACACACACACACACACACACACACACACACACACACACACACGCACATAGCCACGATGTGAATGTATTAAATTCAGTCAATGATATCGGGCATGATATCTTCTTGATGGGCCATTATCAGAAATGACTCAAATGCCACACACAGAGAGTGCTGCATATCATTCCGAAAATGGCTCCTCCCTTTTCAGGTGAGAGGCAGAGCTACAGAGAGAGAGAGAGAGAGAGAGAGAGAGAGAGAGAGAGAGAGAGAGAGAGAGAGAGAGAGAGGATTCAGTGTGTAACTACGTACTTAGACTTAATTTGCTAACATCAAACACTTATGTGGCCCATACTCTCAGGAGGATATGAGTCAGTCACGTCGTTGGCAGCTCCTCTCATCTACCGTGGAACCTTTGTAAAGAATGACAAATGGTAATGTACGATAAAAGTCACATGCTCATTTCAGGGCCATTGTTCCATCGTCTCTGGGGCAGGCAGGGTTAAATGTTGGATGACAAATACCTCTAAAGCCCCCAAAGGCAGCAAAGACCTGGACTAGCACTACCCCACTAATCCCTAAAAGCCCTACCACGATTCTAACCTTTCAGAAAACCATTTCACAACCAGCACCAGATGTGACGAGCCGCTCTCACATTTTCTCAATGTCTTGTATCCATCATCTTGTGTTTCACTCTAATTCCCATCCTGTTTCATGTCTTTATCATGACCTCTGTCCCAGTTTTTTTGTGGCGGACCCTGATTTTCTCATTCACTTTTTAATCTTCTTGTGTCATTCCCCTTCACCTTATTCTTATTCTACTCATCCGCGGTATTATTCTTTCCTTGTCTTTCTCTTGTTTTTTTTCCTGTCTGACAAGGACTTGTTCAAAATGGCCCAGGAGGAGAAAATCACTTACTCTGGTACTTCTCTTTTTCTCCCTCCCTTATTATTTTTACTCCCTGTACACAGACGTGTATGTGTGTGTGTGTGTGTGTGTGTGTGTGTGTGTGTGTGTGTGTGTGTGTGTGTGTGTGTGTGTGTGTGTGTGTGTGTGTGTGTGTGTGTGTGTGTGTGTGTGTGTGTGTGTGTGTGTGTGTGTGCGCGTGTGTGTGGTAATGAATTTGTGTATGCATGGCCCACAGCGACTAATAATCTTTCTTGTCCCAAATGTCATATGGTCACAAGACTGCAACGTGATAACGTAAATCCTAACATTTATGGTGAAGACTTGGTTTAAGGTTCAGGTAAACTTCAATCTGCCACATATGTGTAATCTGTAACTTCACACATTTTGGCAGAGGACCTTGTGTCCAACCTTCTCAGAATATATTTTAATAGAGAGTCATTTTGTTAATTTAACAGAACAGGTAGGCTGTGACACAAACATCAGCAAACAACAGCATTCTCCAACAGTGAAGCATTATTTGAGCACTAATTGTGGTGTTTTATGATACTCCACCTTGCAGATGTGATTAAAAAAACACCCTGTATTTATTAATATAAATCATTACACAATTCTGCTTTAAGGCTCTAGTTTAAGATTCATATTATAGCAAAATGTTTTATAAAATTGTATGGAAAACAGCTTTGCATGATCATTCTTCCAAAATGTATGTTTTTTGTTTTAATTGTTTTAATTAAAATAAACCAATAAACCAACATCTGAAATTATTGTTTTAACCAGCTAGCTAATTAAGTTGCTGCTCATTGGTGCCTGTATGCACTGTTGTAAAAGTAAGGAAATGCTTGCAGTGGGGACGTCATTTTGCTGGAGCCAAGAAAATCGGCAAGAGAACGATAATCTGCTAATTTCTTTTGGTAGGAAAAACATTAAGCCATCCTCCTCAGTGTCAACTAAAAATGTTGTTGACCGGATGGATTAGTCAATCATTGCTGATTGGATTGGGCTAAATAACCCCCCACACCTGTAATGGGTAACATACAGCGGGTAAAATAAGTATTGAACACGTCACCATTTTTCTCAGTAAATATATTTCTAAAGGTGCTATTAACATGCAATTTTCATTTTCATAACCAAACAAATAAGTTCAGAAATTAAGTTATGTGTAATAAAATGGAATGACAGAGGGAAAAAGTATTGAACACATGAAGAAAGGGAGGTGCAAAAAGGCATGGAAAGCCAAGACACCAGCTGAAATCTATCAGTAATTAGAAAGCAATCCTGCCCCTTGTCAGTGCAAATTAATATCAGCTGGTTCAGTCCCAACTGATGGCCTATAAAAAGGTGTCTCATTACCAAGGTGTCACACAAGAAACATCTCATGATGGGTAAAAGCAAAGAGCTTTCTGAAGACCTTTGCAACCTTATTGTTGCAAAACATATTGATGGCATTGGTTACAGAAGAATTTCTAAACTTCTGAATGTTCCAGTGAGCACTGTTGGGGCCATAATCCGGAAGTGGAAAGAACATAATTTCACCATAAACCGACCATGACCAGGTGCTCCTTCGCAAGATTTCTGACAGTGAAAAGAATTATCAGAAGAGCTGTCCAAGAGCCAAGGACCACTTGTGGAGAGCTTCAGAAAGAATTAGCAGGTACAATTGTTTCAAAGAAAACAATAAGTAATGCACTCAACCGCCGTGGCCTGTATGCACGCTCACCATGCAAGACTCCATTGCTGAAGAAAAAGCATGTTGAAGCTCGTTTAAAGTTTGCTGCACAACATTTAGACAAGCCTGTGAAATACTGGGAGAATATAGTCTGTTCAGATGAGACCAAAATTGAACTCTTTAGATGCCATAATACACACCATGTTTGGAGGTCAAATGGCACTGCGCATCACCCCAAAAACACCATACCAACAGTGAAGTTTGGAGGTGGGAACATCATGGTGTGGGGCTGTTTTTCAGCATACGGCACTGGCAAACTTCATATAATTGAAGGAAGGATGAATGGAAAAATGTACCGAGACATTCTTGATAAAAATCTGCCTCCATCTACCAGGATGATGAAGATGAAACGAGGGTGGACATTTCAGCAAGACAATGATCCCAAACACACAGCCAAGGAAACTCTCAATTGGTTTCAGAGAAAGAAAATAAAGCTGCTAGAATGGCCCAGCCAATCACCTGACTTGAATCCAATAGAAAATCTATGGAAAGAACTAAAGATCAGAGTTCATAGAAGAGGCTCACTTTTCTTTATTTAATGTTTCATTCTCTTCATTTTATGTTTTTTTTTTTTTTTTTTTAAATTCAATAACTTTATTGAGACATTTGTTCATACATATAAACGAAAGATCATTATCTTTATTTAATGTTTTATTTTCTTTATTTAATGTTTGGTGTTGGTCACAGTTCTCTTCATTTTTCACGGATGCTTATCTGGACGGCTCATCCTCCTGTATACCGTATACCGGTGTGCCGGATTACCGGTGTTTTTCACGGTACCGGTACCGGCGGACCGGCCGGCTCAACCTCCTCTAGCTAGCATAGCTAGCATAGCTAGAGGAGGTTGAGCCGTCCTGGAGCTAGTGGAGACGTCCCGGTAGAATCCCGGTGACCGGGAAATAGGTTCCGGCGATCACCGCGCATTGCATGCCGGGTAGTTTTTTTTTTTTTTTTTTTTTTTTTTAATAAATTCAATAACTTTATTGAGACATTTGTTCATACATATAAACGAAAGATCATTATCTTTATTTAATGTTTTATTCTCTTTATTTAATGTTTTAATCTCTTTATTTAATGTTTTATTTTCTTTATTTAATGTTTTATTCTCTTTATTTAATGTTTTATTTTCTTTATTTAATGTTTCATTATCTTCATTTAATGTTTTATTCTCTTTATTTAATGTTTTATTTTCTTTATTTAATGTTTTAATCTCTTTATTTAATGTTTTATTTTCTTTATACATCAAATGTTCTTTACACTCCTTCTTCTGTTGCTTTCAAACCACTTCTCTCTGTGAATACAAGGTGAAACTTCATGAAACTTCAACCATTAGTCGCCCTTTCATTGCTCTTTCTTGAGCTTCTCATCTAAGCCTGACCTCTGAACTTAGATCCATTTCAAATATGTGTACTGTTCTCTCAACCCACTCTCTTTTTTCTTCCTGACCCTCAAACCTGACCTCTGCAATGTATGAAACATAATAACTTTCTGTGGTCATGAAAGCTCTTCACACTTCTATCTTTCCTCCTCTCTGCCTTCCTCATCTTTGTGAAGATGCTCTTTTGATGTTCAGACCTACAAACCTGAGCTCTAGTCTATTTTAAACATACAATTTCTCATAATGAAAGATTGACTTCCATTTCCACTCTTTCATCCTTTCACTCCCAACCTATACTGTCAATTTTTCTTGTCTATCTCACACTGTGTTTCTTCACGTATTCCTCTCCTCCTACATCTGTTTACTCTGCGTGCTCTTTCTATTTCCCAGCCTTGGAATCTGACCCTGGCATTTTCTGTCTGTCCAGGCTCTCCACCTCTGTACCTCTGATTCTACACTATTTATTTTAACAAAATAACTTCTCTTAGTGCAGAGACCAAACATGTTCGTTCTCCCCCTGCCTTCCAACACCCTCCGCAATGCAGTAACGGATGTTTCATTCTGGAGTGAAGGTTACCTGCAGCTGAAGCACATTCATTTATTCAGACTATTGTGTGTGTGAGTGTGTGAGTGTGTGTTGGCTGTTGCGAGGAGGGGTTAACAAAGTGAGTAAGTGCCCAGTGTCTTGTCTTACTAAATATTTGAACATCAGCAGAGTTTTTCCTCGATGCTGTTTTTCAGAGATAGATTGAGAAAGTGATTCTCTTTTTTCTTCTCTTTTATTACTCATGTTGTTATGTCCTTGCTTTGTTGCACCTACATCTTTCATTAATAGCCAAGACAGTGATGCTGGTATTGTTTCATCTTGTGTGTGTGTGTGTGTGTGTGTGTGTGTGTGTGTGTGTGTGTGTGTGTGTGTGTGTGTGTGTGTGTGTGTGTGTGTGTGTGTGTGTGTGTGTGTGTGTGTGTGTGTGTGTGTGTTATAGAGTTAGCATGGCAAAATGAGGCCCTGGAGACACCTACTAAAGCAGGAACTACCAGAGGAAGTTTTGAGCGTGCAACATGCAGTCACGAATCCTTAAGGGGGGGTTGAGTTTGTAGATGGGTGTAGGTAGGAAAGGGGTTGATGTAAAATCGATGTCAAGCTCTGGAAGGAAGCAGCCTCGGATGCCGATTTCTTTTGGCTTCAGTGCAGAGAATTCCGTGATCTGAGATAACAAGAGAAGAGGCTTAACAGGACCGCAGCCAAAGTGAAAGGAGATAGATTGAGAGTGCTAGAAGGAGATAATGAGAAAAGTTGGAGAAAGCTGAAAGACATTGCAAAAAAGATATGAAAAAGGGAGAGGGGGGGTATAGAGAGGGATGCAGAAGAACAAAAACAAAGGAAGAGGAAAAGCATAGGTAAGCAGGGCAGAGAGGAGGACATCAGATGTGTTCAATGCTTTTAATCTTATCAGTTTTATCGGAAAGTGTTTACTGTCCATTCAACATACATGCTGATACCAGTAATCAACCAAATCCTGAACCATGTTTTTAAATAAGAGCTTTCTACTAGTTGAGCCTTTTATCATTGATCAGCTCGTGTCTTTCCAGTTTATTTAACTCTATGTCAAGTCAAGTGAATTTTATTTACAGTATATGCTCCAAAGTCTCCCCTCAGGTTTAGGTTGTTTAACCTTAACTATTCTTAAATCACTACACATCCACTCAACCCACGCAGGTCTCACTTAATTTGACCAATGATGACTTCCTCTTTGTGGGCGTGTACAGACTTAACATGATAGACATGCGCCTGACCCCCCCCTATTCATTTAGTTGCACGTGTTTGGCTGGGGATAGCCACACCTTCATCATTCTTATTGGTTTATTAAGTTTATGAATTTCAACATTGCTCCACCCAATTTCACACTAAGCATAGGTTTAATCAGCAGGAATGAGCAGAAGCCCCTGTGTAGGAGAACAGGGCATTCAACAATACTATCACCATACCTTTGAGAAGGTTTCTTCAGTGAAACTTGCCAAAAAGAGTCACAGTCTTAGAACTTGGGTTTTCAGTTCATTAAAGTTAATTGTAACATTTTGGTCACCTAAAATTGTCTTAATCAGCACCTAGCTCCACCCTCTTTTGTCACCTGGCTGCAAAAATTCAAGATGGAGGAGGTGGAAAGACGTATTGCTCTAAGTTTAGTCTGCAGTTATTATATAGCTACCTGTAGTTATTGTTTTTGCTTTAGGATATTGACACTTCATTGTTTAAATTTTAAACACTTTTCAAGAAAGACAATATTTCATGTCTGAACAAAAAAGATAGATGTAGCAGACATTTCTTGGCAGACAGTGTGTGAAATGGTACAAGATAAAGCAACCACAGCAGTGCTAGGATCTGTGTGGATATGGTAAAAGATCTGCTCTGTTTTGTCTGTGAGGCTCACAAGGCAACATCTCCTCCATTCCTCCAACTTTGAAAACTGCCAAGAGAGCATACAATCATCCGGAGAGACGTTGACAGCTTAGAGCTGTTTGTGTGTGTAACAGCCTGCAATGAGCATTTTGTAAATAATTGGGCTTCCACCCTTGGAATTTAGATGTCATTATATCTTTTGAATTCTTGTCATATTTGTTTACTTGTACATTTTTATGGTTGTTTTTAAAGGCAGGCCTATGAAAGCATGGTGTTTGTCTGTGCATTTGCACTTTCAGGCTACGTGTAGTTGTCCACCTGTCATCTTAACACAAGATAGAATTTGTATGGAGCGTAAAATGTCTTTTCTGTTGTGAAAATGACAACAATTTTACCTCCTTATGGCTTTTGTTCATGCATCACATCTTATTCTTTATGTTGATGTGTGTGTGTGTGTGTGTGTGTGTGCATACTTTTAGCATATGAGGTCCTGTTTATGTGTAATTTGTGCTTGCTCTTGTTTGAAAGGTTTTTACTTGTTTGTTCATGTTTCTGTTCCTCTCTGTGTATGCATTATTAATTACTTGCTTGCCCAATTCTGATGTGTTCATGTGTGTCGTGACTCCTTCATTATGCCCCGTCCTCGGTAATGGTGATTTGTGTCTTTCATGCAGCTTTTTTTCCCCCTCTTCCTCCATCCTTCCATTCAAACCGTTGACAAAAATTGCTTTCTTATTGTGTCTCTCAGTAGGGTTCTGTTGTGACAAAACTGTCTGACTGAACAGCTGAGTGGTTTGCGGACTGTTTGTCATTTGACAAAGGTGACAGACTGATTGACAGTCTGCTATGTTGACAGGGTGATTGACTGGATGTAAATCTGTCTATCCGTCTGTCTTGAGTCACTAACTGACTGTCTAGCAGGCCAAGTGACTGGTCATGCAGTTGTTTTTATAGACTGGACAGCTTTCTCTGTGACACAACCAGTTTTGAGTGGTGTTGGACGTTGTGATTAGGTAAATGACTAATTACTTATTCGTTGGTTCTATTGGTCCAATCACACATCAACTGACTTTTACATTTTGAACGCTGTGACGCCTTAACTGGAGCTTATTTAAAAGAATTATTGCATTAGTAATGTCTGTCTGAGTCAACAGCATGTGACATCATGTATCCCATCACTTACAATAAGAAGCAGACTAAGGAAGGCCTTTAGATGTGTTCACACTGCATGTGCTGTTTGTGATGTTGCCCAAGTCAAAGCACATAAAGGGATACTTTCACTTAAGCCAAATGAAGATACCAATCAACTTCATCACAACCTCTCATCTCTGCAGTCACAGTCAAGCCCCCTCTCTGCTTTCATTCTTCTCTTAAAAGCCCCATCTTCCTCGCTCTCTTTACAGTATTCCCTCTTGCTGTCCTTTTTTTATTTTTGTCCATCATCTGCTTTCTTTAACCCTAGTATATTTTATTCATACATCACTCTCTGCAATTTCTCTGTTTCTTTTATTTTCACTGTATTCCGTTCACACGCTAGTGTTTATTGGCAGTCATCTTCAGCCTCCTCTTTCAGACTATTGGTTTTAGCAAAGAAGTGGGAGAGTGTATTAGGTCACTGTGGAGATAAATGGAGCTTGTATCAGTCTGGCATCTCCTCCCCTCCGGCTTGGTTTCCACCCACCCTACTCCCACCGATGCATAATTCATATCTCCCACGTTGTCTTTAATTGTCGATTTTTGTTTCCGTCTCTCCTCTCTTTCCATCCTTTCACCTCTCTTTTTTGGTTGGTTCTGTTTCTATTAACTATCTGTTTGTTTTCGCTCATCATCCCTCCTGTTTTCCTTTCTTCTGCTTTTCTTATTCTGTTTTTCTCGATATTTTCCCATGCCAAGTTGTTCAGTTGCACAAAACAATTAAGGTTGAGAAGTGAGTATGAAAAACAGCTGGAAAATGTGGGTGTGTGTCCATGTCTGTTGGAATCTCTCTCTTGGGGTATGCCTGCATGCAAAGCGTTTGTATTTGCATTAATTCATGTGCAGGAAGCATCAAAACTTTATTGGCTTTTCATTGAAATCAAATGGGCGCAATCGTGGGGTCCACATCCATTTTAGTAATACATCCATGGTAAAGGTTCACAGAGCCACTAGTGTGGCTGTACACTATTTTCTTCTGTGTTTGTGTGTGTGGTCTGTACCCAGATGTATTCACTGTTGAAACATCATCATTACTCCCATCCGCTGTTAGTGCCCTAATTTAAGCTAGACTCTGTTTATTGCAACCTAATGTTTGGTTTTGTCATGAAAATGAAGTAAGCACTTTCTCATCTGCAAAAGAAACTGTCTCCGTGGCCTAACAGTACACTATACAATTTGCACATACACACACACTCACAAATAAGTGTTTCACCTATACTGTCTAGAATTGCTCCTAACAAATGAGTGTAAATAAGGCTGTTTAGGTGTAAGTGTGGTACTTCATCATCTTTCCGCGGCAATAATTATTTTTTACTCATTTCCACTGAATGCAGAACCGGCTGGCTGGTTGAATTATGCATGTTTGTTTTCGGTTTCATTACAGAAACAGATGTCTCAACTGGAATAATGGAGGATGTTAGAGTGTTATTATGTTGTAGTTTTTTTTTTTCCTCAATGTGTTCTCCTGGTGGAGAGATGATGAGCAATTTGGGGTGTTTCTTCTCAATATGAATGAAATCTTCAGACACCCCTGCATGGTGAAGAGGTCAAGCATGAGTTTTTCATTGTGCTACCAATATGGATCCAGCCTCATTTCCGTGTTTCTGCTCTCTACTTCTCTACCTCATATCATCCCTTAACTTTCAGCCATAATGCTGTTTCTTCCAGAATTTAATATCTCCATTGTATTCCTCATTTCTCTACACTATCACATAATTTAACAATGTGATGAAGGCGGAGACACAGATGAAACACAACTACAGTACATAATGCAGCTCTGAATCACACACACTGTTTCCTGTCACCCGCAGACATTACAAGAACAAATTACTTCTATACTCTGCAGTAAAACTGAACAGCAGGGCAGATTATATCAGTTTCTTTTACTGAGCAGCGCTGGCAGCTACAAACTTATACAATTTCCAATAATGTAATTTATATGATAGTTAAAAACCCCCTTTGGGGAGTTTTCCCACTTCCGTCAAACTCATGCAATAAGGACTTGGTGACCTTTTAAACCCTCCTTTTTCTCCTTCAAATCTTGTAAAGACTGTAATTGTATTTTTGTCATTCAGACCAAGGCTGTGAGGAATTTTGTATGCAAATAAATGGAAATTACATACGACTGACAATTGACACAAATTCACAAAGTAGGGATTGTGGCTGCTGATAGCACCATGAATTGTGCCTCACTTGCAACTGTCTAACGGTCCGATTCTCAAAAGATATTGTGCTAATGATATTACTGCGCAAACACACCCATAACATTCTGCAGGTGAGTGCAATTTGCACATTTTTGCATTTGATTGCAGTTATCCATGAGGCTAAGTATAAATGTTGCTACCAAACAACAATACCTGATTTAAGTAAGATGTCTGATTTCATGGAGGTACACAGTCTTTGAACCCATTGGCCATCGGTCTGATGACGGATAAGCCTTTGGGGGCAACTCTGGTGTTGCCTGCAGATTTATGGGCCAAGACTACCTTTACCATGAGCCGCTCGTTGTTTACTCTCGGATTAGCAACTTGAGATGGTAGACTGGAGTTGAGAGATGATGTGTACTCCCGGATTGTATCACAATAAGCCCGTTTACAAGCTAATTTGAAACCAACAAAAAGCTGAATCATTGTCAGAGAATAGCTGTTGGGTTCCGAGATTGCATTTTGGGCAATGCGTTCTGCATCTTTTCCCCTCCGCACAGACTGTTTACTTGCATTCAACCAAAGCTTGCTCAAGCGCAATTGGTCAATACTACTCTGACTACAAACGGAAACTAGAACACTTTCGACAATAAAATCTTGTCCTGTCATTCACAATATGAAGGCAGAATCTGTTTATAGAAATAGGGAGATACATCCATTTTCCATAACCTGCTTATCCAGTTAAGGGTCGCCGATCTCAGCTGTCAATGGGCGAAGGGACAGGTTGCCAGTCTGTCGCAGGGCTGACATATATAGACAGACAACCATTCACACCACACTCACATTCACACCTTAGTTGCATGTCTTTGGACTGTGGGAGGAAGCCGGAGAACCTGGAGAGAACCCACGCTGAAAACACACTGACACAGGGAGAACATGCAAACTCCACAGAGAAGGTTGTCTGGCCCGGGAATTGAACCCGGGTCCGGGTCCCTCTTGCTGTGGGGCGACAGTGCTAACCACTACACCACCATGCAGCCCCAGGGAGTGTCTTTCATTTCCCCAGATCCTAAAAGCAGATATATTTTTTGAAAATAACTGCGTCATGTTTGATTCACATCCTAGTTTAAACAAACTGGTGATAAGTACAGTATCAAAATGTCTGCCTGGGGTCACATTCTCCTCTCCTCACAGGTGGTTAAGTTCCCATTAGAAGCCTTGTCACTTGTCATCTTGATTCCTGTCTTCTTTGAAATGCCATCTAACCTGAAGTGAGAGCAATTCTCACAGACGTCACAGACGTGAAAGAGGTAAACGATTAACAGCTTATGTGAAAAAGAAATGAGTTTACTATGCTTTATAACAGGTTTTGTCTGAATGTAGTTTAACGCTAAGATATAACAGTCAGCAGCCATGCTTATGTATCCCTCATAGTAAATTGCATTTGCAAGAAAGTGTCTCAAAGATTGCTAAAAAATAAACATCAGGGTAATGGGAGAATTTAAACCTGAACACGCATATATATACAGTGTATATATTTATAATGAGGTTTAGATATAAAACATGTAAATATGTGTTAGTATTCTTCCTCAGATATACTATGAAATAACACAAAATTCTCTCAAAGCACTTCTTATATCATTATCGATGTTACATGTACTTGGATATTTCCTTTTTATGCAACTATTTTTCATTCTACTGTTCATATCTGACAGTTTGTTACTGGTTACTTAGTAGATTAAGAAATGACACACAAATACTACATGAGTAACAAATACAGTCAAATGTGATGCATTATTATGAAATTATATCCCGCAGTATATGTGTTTAGTTCAAATAAGCTTCACCTTGAAGAGAAGTAAAACAAAGTAAAATGTTTGAATGTAGGGCTTTTAATTTAGAATTTTTACAGTTACAGTTCTTTTTATTTGTTTTGGTCAAATAGCTGAACAATCATGATTGCACATATTTGCACGTGTGGAAAATAGTAAGTACAATTGTCAACAAATTTGCCATTATAACCACTTGCACATGCTTTGTTGATCAAAACTGATTCTCAGTGAAATTGTAATTTTCTTTGCACCTTCTAAACACTCATTGTTTGAGCAAACACAAACTAATCCATTGAATCACTAAAACCTGTATGATATATTCCATAGATATTATAATCTAGCTCATATAGTACAGTAAGCTGACAATGTCAACAAAAAAGGAGAACAAAACAGAGATTTTATTTATTTATTATTATTTTATTTTTAATCTTTTAGATGAGGCAACTGACTATCGGCAAGAGTAAGTTTGAAAATCACAGAAGAAAATACTACTGCTGATAGTTCATAATTCATAGAAAACCTATCAAGAAAAGTCCTTTCTAAAATGTATACTGTTGTTAATCTATAAAGCTACTGCATGAGAGCAATATTCAAAATGTATGATAACTACCCATTAAGGCCATTCCTACATGAAAACAGAGTATTGTAGAAATGCAGGGTTAGCTGTTTGGAGCTGTCAGGCAGTAGACAGCATGCCCAGCGGGACCCCGGCAGAGTTAGCTTCTCCATCCCAGCCTCTTCCTCAGTGTGTGGGTCACAGACTTCTCCTCCTCCTTGCTAGTTGGAGGCAACGAGACTCCCTGGGGGTTTGTAATGAACTGCGGAGTCAGCAGCTTCTACTGTGCACACACAGAAATGTGTATACACATTGACATGGACCAGGACAGAAGTAACAGCCTTAACAAATACACAAATGCAATGTGCATTATGTTTTATATAGCACACAGACACATAGAGGCCATTACCTGTAAAACAGCGTCCCATGTTTGTGCACACACACTGATGAAGAGCAGCTCTTTGGAGGCAGGATTAATGAAGCAACTAACAAGGCCACACTGAGCCACAGTCTCCTCAATTTCTCAGTTTCTTTGCTTCGCTTTTTCTATCTTTATTAGTTGACTCCACACATCTAACTACTGTGCCACTTGATCTCATCTTCTTCTTTGTAACTTAACTTGTTTCCCCAGCTGCGGGATTGCTACAAGCTTATCATACGGAAGTATCTCAAAGCTTACAGTACTTTGGAATCTATCTGTTTATCATTTGATAGTAATAGGATAGATAGATAGATAGATAGATAGATAGATAGATAGATAGATGGATAGATGGATGGATGGATGGATGGATGGATGGATGGATGATGGATGATAGATAGATAGATAGATAGATAGATAGATAGATAGATAGATAGATAGATAGATAGATAGATAGATAGATAGATAGATAGATAGATAGATAGATAAACAGATAGATTGGTAATAATGAAACTATAGGGAACACACACAACACCCACACCAACACCCAAATATGAGGATGTGCATGGAAACAGGAAATAATAATGTATGCACATCCATGCACGAAGACACTCAGAGAGCACACGCTTGGGAATACTCCAACTCGTGTAAATAGCAGAGCCAAACCAAAGTGGTATCACTTCAACTATAACACCTAATTGAATTCCTCTGCAGTCATGCTGTCCCTGTCCAGGGAGGGCAGTAAATGGAGCCGTCAGCAATATCATTAAAACAATACTTCAGTGTGCGCATCCTGATCAGCTGAGTTTAACAATGATTATGTAGGAAACAGATGATCAAGCTGTTGAAAATGAGCACTTTGTTTAATGTTTTAATCCAAATTGTTTCTATCCTCCGCCTGTCTTTAGTTCTCTCTCTTTCTGTGACACAGTGACACCTGCTGACCAACTGAGAAACTACATACAGGTAACAATAATCATGCAGCAGACAATATTCCAGCAATTCCCCATACTCAAGCGCACTCATATGCAAACACAAACACACACGTATACACACATACAAACTGCACAAAAACTTGACGCAACCTTAATAACCCCAAAACAAATTTATCTTTTCTGGGAAGTACATGAAAAAAGAATGATATGCTGAAGATAAAAACTGGCTTGCATTTGGGGCTTCTGTTTACTTTCTTTACCTCTTTCCTGCCTGAGCAACAAATGGTATCCCCTGTGTGTTTAAATAGGCAGTGTGTGAAATCTCAACCATCTGTGCGCTACTGAATTCTAACAGAAACTGTGCAGTGCTCTTTCAGTGCCAGACAGACCGGTGCAGGGAGGATGAAAAGACAAAGGAAGAGCATCAGGTGGGTGGCAGGGTGCCTTGGTGACCGGAGGTGAATGTAATGTCACCTCTGAAAACTTTCAATGCCTAGAAAAATATTGGAATTCATATAGGTGACTGCACAGTAAAGGCAGCTGAAAAGCACCCACATATTCCTCATAGTGTATAACTGGCCACAAGGAGCCACACAGCAAATAGTAAGGATTGATCATTCAATCAATTATGTTGGGATCTATGCTTCACTTTAGAAAATTGGAGAAGATTTTAGCTTGCAAAGCAGATATTAGACACAACTTCAGCTAAATATGGCTATAGTAGGTTACATGGGACAAGAAAAAAAAGAGGAGCAGCATAATTGTCATTATGTCAGTTGTAATATAGTTGAGGTTTACTTATTAAGTAATCAAACACACTCAAAACACATTTTAAGCCTTGGTTATACTCCCAAGAAGCGTGAACAGATATGCAGTAGTTCTGTTTACTGTCCGCTTAGAGGATGCTTTCCACACATGTGCAATAGATTGCTACGCTAGAAACATAGTAGTGGATGTAGTCATCTTGATGTTCCCCATTGGTTTCGAAACCTCGAGTTTGGTCGTCGCCATCTTGTTGTTTTTGCAACCAGAAGCCACTCAAGGGGTGAAACTAAGTAAAACCGAATGCTGAATAAGACACTTTTAGGCAACCAAAAAGGTTGCATTAATGGTGAATAAACAAGGGTTAAACACAGGCGTTCAAGTAAATAAGTTTGCATATATCTCTGTTTTGATTAAGTATCATTGCTAATGGGAAAAAAAAGAGAAAAAATAATAAAGAAGATAAAGGAAGAGTGTGTAAGATTTGGTGGCATCTAGTGCTGTGTTGCAGATTGCAACCAAATAAATACCCCTCTGCTCACCCCTCCCTTTCCATGTGTGTCAGAGAACTACAGTGGCCTTCAAGTAGGGAGAGTTATATTTAGGATTGTATTACTACAAGGAGTTACTTTTATTAATACTCTGTTATTTTTCATGACTAAATGATTGCTTTTAAAAACATATATAATATTTAAAAAATAATACATTCAGAAGAGGATTAAATCTTACTAAATGTTGTTTCTAAAGCAGCAACAGTAATGTTCACAACAGCAAAGTCACTATATAAAGTCATTCATATCTCACTGGATTACAAATCTAGAATGTTGAATTGAATCAAAACACATTACTGAGTGAAGTTTATAAAAAAATGAAGAACACAAACATCCATCAGTATGAGTCATTCATCCTGTCTTCTGTCCACCTGGTTGCTTTGTCTGAGCCAGTGAATGTGTGTGTGTCTAAGTGTCTGTGTGGTTTGAAGAACTCAGCCCAGACAAAGACAGCAGAGGAGTGCGCTGTAGTGTGATAATGAAATTAAAGAGTACTAATAAAAAGCACCAGTATAATCGGGACTTAAAGATTCTACAGTCTTTTATAATTTAGCACTGGTGCCCGTTTAATACTTAGTTTTGGTACTTAAGTTAACGTACTAACCTGAAAGGCTATGATAGAGCCAGTGTTAAGTTTGTCCATTCTGAGCTGCTGTAGATGGCTGTGCAAGATGGCAGACTCTGTGGAAGAGGAACCGCTCCCTATGAGATATGAATGGCTTTTTCTAAGCTAAAGCAAGCACTACACATTTTAGTTTAAGGTGATTATAATCTGATTAAAACATAGTTATGAATTTTATATTCCATTTCTGCAAATGAATCCCCCGAAATATTACACACCGTTTTTAAATAATGATTATAAATAAGTGTGCTAATACCATTCAAATAGCCATGCACTGAACCCCAAAATACATGACTGTGGGTGTTGCAGATAGCTTCCAAGTGTGTACAAAGGATATGTAGAGTAGGTTAAACTAACTAATTAGCACATCAGCATAGCAAATATCATAAAAATAAGTATGGAAGTGCTCTTAGTGAAATAATAAAGAGAACATCTCTGCAACAAGAACTTATCATCGAATTGAAAGTTGTTTTCCCCATAATCCAGTTGACTCACAAAAGAACAAAGGAGGCATATGATGTAGTGGCTTGTCTCCCAGATTCATTAATGCAACACTTAGACTCTATTAGACTCTATAACAGACCACTTCTCATTGATTGCTGCTCCGCTTCCAATGCCATCCAGTGGCATCACATGATTAAGAAGCTCCTTGAAGCAGTTTAAAAGTCTCAGCAGTTTCCTTTAATGCACCTGAAGCATTTAAGGTTGATAACACATTTTGAACCAAAGCCACTGTCATTATCCAGAAGTGTGTGCTCAGCCCGTTTCTTTTCACTCTCTATACAAAAGACTGTCACAACCCATCACCTGTTACACCTAACGCTCCTCAAATGCACTTACTCTTATCATCAGTCAATATCTTTCTTCATCAAAGGTGAACTTGTCTTGTTTTCAAATTGCCTCCCCCATCTGTTCGGTAGTGTCGTTGCACTAGATCTTATTGCTAATCATACAAACATGAAAAAAAGTTCAATAAAGGACTACTTTATTCTTTGTTTCTCCCTATAATGCACTCAACTTAGAATTCAAGAGGCAACTCCATTCTGATTTACAATGTTAATGTGAATTTCTAAAGTCCATTAAAATGATTCTCCTTATGAACGTACTAACCAATTTGGGACCTTATCCCCATAACTGTGCATCTTTTTTTGAGGCCTTATCCAGAGTCTGATGAGACGATCAATGTCAAATTGTTGGTCCAGGATCTGTGACTGGAGGCAGGGTCCTTTCTTCCATCAATTTTCAACTTCACCCTCAATTTTAACATTGCTGTCCCTCCTTGTGAGGGCCCGAGCACTGATGTAGTCAGAGCGGAGGACCTATTGTTCTTCAAATGTATCCGTAATCCGTCTTTCAACAGGGAAAAGAGGTGCTTGGGATAAACGTACACTCTTGAAATTTTGCAAATCAATCTGACTCGGCGAAAATAGCAAGATTTTTGGGGTGTCGGGCTGAGTTTGGAGCAATTGGCTCGATAGCGCCTCTTTTTGACTATCCCCAATGCTGTATTTCACCCAACTGCCTATGTATATGTATATGTATATTGGTATATGTAACATGATGGGACGTACAAAAAATCCAGTTAGACGTATGCCCTAAACCCAACAGGAAGTCGGCCATTTCGTTTTTTGACCATTTCAAGGTGACGTACTTTAACCCAATTGACTTCAAATTCGGTCAGTATGCTCTTAAGAACTTTGCAATTAAAATTTATCAAAAGATCAAAAAGTTATTGAACTATGTATCCATGGCGTCGCTTTCAAAAAACACCATTCGCCATGAAACAGGAAGTTGTTGTAACTCGGCCGTACATTGTCTAATATGCTCAAAATTTTTCATATGTCATGCCATCCTGACCCTGAAGACATCTTTATGTCAATTTAGAATCATAGTAACAGCGCCACCTAGTGGCAACAGGACGTTACATACTTTTACATATTTCACATGTTTGATGAGACTCCGGGCCTGAAGACATATACAATCCAATTTTGAATAGTAGTTATAGCGCGTCTTCTGGTAACAGGTAGTTACTGATGCTATACTTTGGCTTGCCACAATTTGTAGGTCAACCAGATTCACGAGGATGGACTGCAAGCCAAACAGTCAAACTGTGCATTTCAGCACATTTATGTTATGTGTGTTCTCCAAATGTTTTGACAAATTGCTGATGTATCCTCCGATACTTTTGAGGGTTTTGTTGCATTTGAGACAATGACAATTATCAGCATCTACTCGAGTAAAGTATAGCCAAACTTCCGATCTTTTCCTTCTTTCTGCCATCATGTGTGTCTCAAGCTGTACTGAGCTGAAGTCGGTGTGTGTGTCATTAGGTCCGTTCGAGATGAGTCGGTCCTGCGCAGAATCGATCACAATGCATGCCGGTAAGATTTGTGTCCGACTTGATCCCAACTTGCTCTGACGTCATGAACAAGTGGCCAATGATAACCTCACGAGAGCGAGGCGGACGCTGGTTTTAGAGCCAGGCGCCGCATTTGCTCTCCACCGACTGCGTGACCTAGTGCATGATGGGAAACGCCAACATTTTTTCAGTCAGAGAACTGGAATGTGTGAAGTCCATAGATTAACGATTGTGAAGCATCAGAAAACCTTTTAAAAGGAGAGAACTATTGTCACTGATGGACACGCCATATAACCCAAACGTAGTCTGCAAACTACAGGTAGCCTACAAATGTAACAAACAGGATGTAAACATTTCAATGACTTCCTGTGTTTTCATTGAACCAAACCTTATTTTTGTTCCAGCCACTCTATCTATAGCACAATCTAAGGGCTTTTTCTTAAAATGCCAGCAGAATTGTGGGTCAGTTGAATGTAAACTCAAATTGCGGTTTACAGAGAAATTGTTCAAACTAGTTCAGTTTGTAAAACCAATTCACCTTAGTTTTCTTGCGTGCCTTACGTACTTTACTAACCGCAGTAACGTATAAGGCATAGTTATTTTACGTCAAAATATTCTTACTGTAACCTAAACCACAATCTTTACTTTTGTTGCTTAAGTTAATCTAAAAACTAAGCAAACCCCAGCTAGAAGAGAGCATCATAGCTTGAAGCATAGAGCCACTGACCAAGCATCAGTATTTTTTGTATTTGTATTTCAGCTTTGAAATTGTTTGACTTTGTCGGAGTATTATTATTTTTAAACTTTCGCTCTCATTATGTCATTGCTAATGTTTGTTATGTCTGTAGGCACATTTGTCCTAAAAACTAATTGTTTGATTGTGATGAGGAAAATACATCTGTGAAACAAAGGCAGGACCATTGTCAGGGTTCTGTATGGCAAAAGACACTTTTGTGGTTCATAGTGTTTTTTTCATGCAACTATTTGATCTGTTTTTTTATATGTTAAAGCTTACAAGGAAAGGCTGACATGAATTTAAATATGAGGTAGGAAAAAGCTACAATATCCTCTCTCTCCTCCAAACTTGAGCTATGTCACAAAAAAGACAAAATGAGATCGCTTGAGTAATGTAAAAATGTTTTCATTTTTAATTAAGTTGTATGTGTTTTAGAAAAAAAAGAATTTTCCCAACAGCATGAGCATCACGCCAGCAAGTGTAATCGTCACCCATGGAACATACTGACTGACCTGCATACAAAAAGAGAGACACGAAACATGACAGGCATCATTAGTGAGAACATCATTTCAGCATTATGCACAGACAGAGCCTTGTATTTAGTGTGAGCATGAGCTGTCTGTATACAGTAATATACTCACAGGGCCAGGCAGCACCTCCTTGTCTATTCTCTTAGCCTGAGTGTGAAACAGTAGAACAATGACATTTTTCATCAGAATTTGTAGAGAAGTTTGTCGTTTTACAACAGTTCATGGGCCAATTTGTCATTAGGTTCTGCATGGACTGCATGACCCAGTGCATGATGGGAAACACCTGGCTGGTTCCTGATCAAAGAGCTGATTGGCTCTTAGTTTTGACAACAAACACCACGTTTTGTAGAAAATTCTTATTTTCTGTGTAATTGTAAGATTTGATGCTAGACTGTTGGCTAGTGGTCTCACATTCTATGTATTTTACAGACCGAAGTATATTTAAAATGTGTATGTACTTACAGGAGGTAACGGATAGGTTTGATCCCCCCAGACCACAACTCCCTCCAAGCCGGTCTCACACTGGACCTAGAAAGGAAATGGTAATAAACAGAGAAAAGAAGTACACATTTATTTAATTATTGTATAATATAAACCAACCAATGGTCCATGGTCAAACATTAAGTTTGCAATGTCAAAAACATTTATAATGTGTCTGTCAAGTGTGAGCATGAGCTGTCTGTATACAGTAATATACTCACAGGGCCAAGCAGCACCTCCTCGTCTATTCTCTTAGCCTGAGTGTGAAACAGTAGAACAATGACATTTTTCATCAGAATTTGTAGAGAAGTTTGTCGTTTTACAACAGTTCATGGGCCAATTTGTCATTAGGTTCTGCATGGACTGCATGACCCAGTGCATGATGGGAAACACCTGGCTGGTTCCTGATCAAAGAGCTGATTGGCTCTTAGTTTTGACAACAAACACCACGTTTTGTAGAAAATTCTTATTTTCTGTGTAATTGTAAGATTTGATGGTAGACTGTTGGCTAGTGGTCTCACATTCTATGTATTTTACAGACCGAAGTATATTTAAAATGTGTATGTACTTACAGGAGGTAACGGATAGGTTTGATCCCCCCAGACCACAACTTCCTCCAAACCGGTCTCACACTGGACCTAGAAAGGAAATGGTAATAAACAGAGAAAAGAAGTACACATTTATTTAATTATTGTATAATATAAACCAACCAATGGTCCATGGTCAAACATTAAGTTTGCAATGTCAAAAACATTTATAATGTGTCTGTCAAGTGTGAGCATGAGCTGTCTGTATACAGTAATATACTCACAGGGCCAGGCAGCACCTCCTTGTCTATTCTCTTAGCCTGAGTGTGAAACAGTAGAACAATGACATTTTTCATCAGAATTTGTAGAGAAGTTTGTCGTTTTACAACAGTTCATGGGCCAATTTGTCATTAGGTTCTGCATGGACTGCATGACCCAGTGCATGATGGGAAACACCTGGCTGGTTCCTGATCAAAGAGCTGATTGGCTCTTAGTTTTGACAACAAACACCACGTTTTGTAGAAAATTCTTATTTTCTGTGTAATTGTAAGATTTGATGCTAGACTGTTGGCTAGTGGTCTCACATTCTATGTATTTTACAGACCGAAGTATATTTAAAATGTGTATGTACTTACAGGAGGTAACGGATAGGTTTGATCCCCCCAGACCACAACTCCTCCAAGCCGGTCTCACACTGGACCTAGAAAGGAAATGGTAATAAACAGAGAAAAGAAGTACACATTTATTTAATTATTGTATAATATAAACCAACCAATGGTCCATGGTCAAACATTAAGTTTGCAATGTCAAAAACATTTATAATGTGTCTGTCAAGTGTGAGCATGAGCTGTCTGTATACAGTAATATACTCACAGGGCCAGGCAGCACCTCCTCGTCTATTCTCTTAGCCTGAGTGTGAAACAGTAGAACAATGACATTTTTCATCAGAATTTGTAGAGAAGTTTGTCGTTTTACAACAGTTCATGGGCCAATTTGTCATTAGGTTCTGCATGGACTGCATGACCCAGTGCATGATGGGAAACACCTGGCTGGTTCCTGATCAAAGAGCTGATTGGCTCTTAGTTTTGACAACAAACACCACGTTTTGTAGAAAATTCTTATTTTCTGTGTAATTGTAAGATTTGATGCTAGACTGTTGGCTAGTGGTCTCACATTCTATGTATTTTACAGACCGAAGTATATTTAAAATGTGTATGTACTTACAGAGGTAACGGATAGGTTTGATCCCCCAGACCACAACTTCCTCCAAGCCGGTCTCAGACTGGACCTAGAAAGGAAATGGTAATAAACAGAGAAAAGAAGTACACATTTATTTAATTATTGTATAATATAAACCAACCAATGGTCCATGGTCAAACATTAAGTTTGCAATGTCAAAAACATTTATAATGTGTCTGTCAAGTGTGAGCATGAGCTGTCTGTATATAGTAATATACTCACAGGGCCAGGCAGCACCTCCTTGTCTATTCTCTTAGCCTGAGTGAAACAGTAGAAAATGACATTTTTCATCAGAATTTGTAGAGAAGTTTGTCAATTTTACAACAGTTCATTTTGTCATTAGGTTCTGCATGGACTGCATTTGCATGATGGGAAACACCTGGCTGGTTCCTGATCAAAGAGCTGATTGGCTCTTAGTTTTGACAAAAACACCACGTTTTGTAGAAAATTCTTATTTTCTGTGTAATTGTAAGATTTGATGCTAGACTGTTGGCTAGTGGTCTCACATTGTGCAATGATGTGGCTGATGATGATAATAATAATAATAATAATAATAATAATAATAATAATAATAATAATAATAATAATAATAATAATAATAATAATATATAAGGTTATTTATTTAGTATCTGTAATTAAAGATATTTATTGAGAAAGCCTAATTCCAATTTGATGTCAACATTTTTTCAGTCAGAGAACTGGAATGTTTTCAGTCCATAGATTAATGATGTGAAGAATCAGAAAACCTTTTAAAAGGAGAGAGCTATTGTCACTGAAGGAAACTTGCAGCGTAACTTTTCCTGTGATTTATGTTACTGTGATGTTTGGACTGTTGGGTCAGTTTTTCATTTTTAAAATTTACAGTTGTATTATTTAGAAATTACACTACCTTCAGGTATATTTATTTATCTAAATGTTTAAATAAATATGACATCCAAGAACTAAAATATGCCCAATCTTATATCCTCAATTATAATAATGACATAGTTCAATAACTAAGAAGATATCCAAACGTAGTCTGCAAACTACAGGTAGCCTACAAATGTAACGAACTGGAAGTAAACATTTCAATGGCTGCTGCCGAAAACTGTCTGCTCTGCGTTCACTTTCGAGGCGAGGCGCAGTTCATCTCAAACAAACCTAATAACTCAAATATATATTGAAGTTTTGGAATGAGCAAATAAGAAAATCTAATCAAAAAATTGTTTTGTGATTAGATTAGAATTAGAATATTCCAAAAGCTTCTTAACTTTCACATGGAAATCCCCGGCATGAGGCTAGCTCGTTGGACACATGTAGTCCACGTGTAGTCTAAGTGTAGTTCCTCATATCGTTGTTAGGGTTATACATACAAATGTACAAACAAGTATTTCACACAATCAGATAGCACCTGTAACCTTACCATTTCTGTTGTTATACAACCTTAGATGCTAACTCTGAGCAGTATTTAGAGAATAGATCCGTCAGACGCCGCGGTTTACCGCTTCACGATGCCTTTATGGAAGCGGAAACACTTCACCTCACGTCATTTCCTCTCAAATTTTTTGAGCACTCCCTCAAACATCAACTGTATAATCATTTATAAAATGGAATTCCTTATTAAACTGTCTGACTGAAATTTAAAGAAAAACAGACACCTCTTAAGTAATAAAACCAATCTATTGCAAATTTCCCCGCTGCGGGACTAATAAAGGATTATCTTATCTTATCTTATCTATTGTACATTATTAAAGAATTTCCTCTTACCTGATGTGTTGGGTTGTATCTTTTGTACAATTATTCCAGTTGTCTTGTTTAGTGTCAGCTAACTTGATCTTCCATACATTACTTGGTACCACTGCCACCACCTCAGTTGCTTTTCCATGACTTTAATTACTGCAATAATCGTTGCCTAGTCATACCACCAAGTTTCAACTAAATCGAAAGATGCAGTCAAGTCCTGATGTGTTGAAATTCAAGTAACCCAGAGCAATCCCTTCTCAAACACAATGTAGTATCCATATTTGTGGTCCACTCCATTTGGTCCAACATCTGTAAGAAAATAAAGGAAATGTGAGTATGACAAGAAAGAAACTACGTTATAAACCTTCTTTTCAGATATCTGAACAAGCTGAACTACCTTGTAGCTCAGCTTGTTTGTGCTTAAAACAGGTTGGTTAACCTGAAACCTGAATTAATCTATTCATACCTTAACAATCATTTAACACAGCACGTCATCACAGGCAAATTCTCCTCAACCTATCACCTGAATGATCCTAGATGCCATCTACTGTAGTTACGCCTACTATATGTTCCTACATTTCTATTCGATTTGAACTCTAAACTACTCAGTAGAGCTGGAATTGTTAAATTTGATTAACAAAAGTGAAAGATAATGCATGCATTTGCCCAATGATTCGATACTTCTCCAAATTGTAGTGGGTTCTTCCTTGACCCATGCTAAACCCTTCCACTGAGTTTCAAATTTTCATGTAACTTTATTTCATTTTGTTTGTCTCTTTGGTCCATAAACAGTTAGATCAGCCCATTGTTATTTTTCATAAATGAACACTGGGCTCTCAATATTGAAAGAAATGGGCCTTTCTGATGCAGAAGTGCCTTGAACATGCATCCTTCTCCCAATTAACACAATACAGGGAGCATGTCTTGTTTTAGGTTTACCAAGTGGAATACTTACAGTGGACTTACTTAGTGGAAACTTACTATCTTTTCCATCACTGTCTGAAATGGTTGAACAACATTCTTTTGACAACCATCCCAATTATGGCATCTTGAAACGTTTGTGTCACACCTCATTCAATACATAACACCTGCCAAGTCTGTCTCAGTTGTAGTGATTATATTGAAGCACAAGGGGGTAGTAACAAATCAAACACAATTTGTTCTGACCAAAACGCATAGAAAAGCTACATTTCCTACCATTACAGAATCTTCTTTTAGCAGAGCTATCGCCAATTTGTCAAAATCCATTTACTCCCTCAGGGTTATTGTTTATGAACTGGATCCCCATTAGCTGACGCCTTTGTGACTGTTAATTAAATACATACACTGAATGAATGAGACTGCTGCACTGCTCAAGTTAAACAGGAGTTAAATGTCGTAGGCTGATATTTGCCTTTACTGGTGCTGTTACATGCTTTCTGTGCCCCTCTGGGATTAAATTCAGAACTGAACAAAAACCTATTTAGCGTGTTTATTTATATATATGTATATATATATATACATATATATTAGTGCTTTCATCATTGTGTGTATGTTTGGTGAGGGGTTGGATGCTTGGGCAGTCTCCATATACGAATCCTAAAACAGAGCATCTCACACATTGTGTACAGTGTACTAAGCGAAAACTATTTTCAGGAGCTTAGGGGCCCACACATAGGCAGAGGGGTAGAGGTCGGTATTGTGACTGCTAGGGGAAAAGGTTTCTGTTAATATAGCATATTTTCTGTGTCTTTGTATGAGGAGGAATCCTTGTGTGGCACCCATCGATGGCACCGACGGAACAGCGGAATGCCTGCCGACCCCCACCTCCTCCATCTTGTGGATGATGGTCATCATTTCGTCCACAACTTTGTGGACGGTCCTTGCAAACCTTGGCTAGTGGCATGGCATAGATGTCTGCAGTGACCCTGTAGGAGGCTCCACAGGGAAGCCAGTAGACTGTCACCAGAACCTCAATTAGAGGTAAATGTTGAATGTTTCTGGAAGACCTGAAGGCTGGTCCCAAGTCAGCTTCAGAAAAGAACATGCGAAGGGTAAGGACATGGTCCTCCATTTGCTCATATATTTGACAGGGACTTTGAATTGTTGTTATCTTAGTTTATGTCTTTTTTCTTTATGTGTTTTAACTATTTAATGATAATAATAAAAAAATATTTCTGAATATGAATTGTTTAATATGAGTGGGTGGAGGACTCCATCATCTACCTGACACACAAGGCCCTCTCTCACCTGGAGAAGCTGGGAAGCACTGTGAGAGTCATGTTCTTTGACTTCTCCAGTGCTTTCAACACCATCCAGCCCTCCCTACTGAGAGAGAAGCTGCTGGAGATGAACCTGCACCCCGACACCACTTCCTGGATCACTGACTACCTCACAGGCCGGCCACAGTACGTCAGGGTGGCTGGCTGTGTCTCTGAGTCTGTGATCAGCAACACCGGCGCACCCCAAGGAACTGTACTGGCACCGTTCCTCTTCACTCTCTACACCTCGGACTTCCGCTTCAACTCTGGTTCCTGCCACCTCCAAAAGTTTTCCGATGACTCCTCCATTGTTGGATGTATCACCAGGGACAACGAGGAGGAGTACAGAGGACTGATTGAGAGCTTCATCACATGGTGCAGCAACAACCACCTGAAGCTCAACATCAGCAAGACCAAGGAGCTTGTGGTGGACTACCAGAGGAACAGAAGCCCCCTGTCCCTGTTTTCATTCAGGGAGGGGAAGTGGAGAGGGTTGAGTCCTACAAGTACCTTGGGGTGCAGATAAACAATAAACTGGACTGGACACACAACACTGACGCCCTCTACAGGAAAGGACAGAGCAGGCTGTTCTTCCTGAGGAGGCTGAGGTCCTTCAATGTGTGCAATAAACTGCTCAAGGCATTCTACCAGTCTGTGGTAGCCAGCGCCCTCTTCTTCGCTGTAGCGTGCTGGGGTGGTGGCATCAGGACTGGAGATGCCAACAAACTTAATAAGCTGGTGAGGAAAGCCAGCTCTGTGGTGGGTCTGGAGCTGGACAGTCTGGAGTCAGTGGGTGAGAGGAGGATGAAGGCCAAACTCGGAGCCATCCTGGACAATCCCTCTCACCCTCTCCATGAGGAACTGTGGCAGCTGGGCAGCTCTTTTGCTCCTGCTCTTCTGCCAAAGAGCAGGACGGAGCGCTTCAGACGCTCATTTGTGCCCACTGCCATCAGACTGTATAACAACAGCGGAGACCACAGTCTGTCAACATGCTGACCAGGCCCCCCATGTGGATATACTGTACATTTTTATTCCTGTTCTATTTTTTATTTTGTTGTATAGTATGTGTATTTATTGTCTGTGTCTGTGTAGTTGAGCTGCTGCAACACTTGAATTTCCCCCATGGGGATCAATAAAGGAATATAATAATATGAGTTGTTGAAGTCTACCAGAATGAAATATCACTCTCATATCTGACTTGTTTGGTCATCTGCTTGCTTATGCTCTAGATGGTTTCTATTTATTTCATTGCTTGACAGGCATTCTGAGAGCTCACCTATCAAACCAGGTTCTGAGTCCTAAAGTTACTATAGCCCCCATGATGACTGTATCAGAGTGCCCATAATGTCCGATTGACTTGAAATTTTACACACATATTCAACTGAATGAGTTCTATCAAAAATACATTTGGACCCATAAGCTCTACCGAAATCATCCGCCATTTTGAATTTTGTAAAAAAAAAAAAACATTTTGCAAACTCCTCCTGAACGCTTAGTCCGATTCCCACCAAACTGCATGTGGATCATTTATTAGTCCCACAATGGGGAAATTATTTCTCTGCATTTAACCCATCCCGGAGAAGCAGTGGGCTGCAATGAAGCGCCCAGGGAGCAACTTGGGGTTAGGTGTCTTGCTCAAGGACACCTCCGCATGTTGCCGGTAGAGGGGTTTGAACCACCAACCTTGTGGTTATAGGACAAGCGCTCTACCTCATGTGCCACAGCCGCCCCAAAGCATGTTGTCGGTCAATCTCATCAAAAAGTTATCAAAAGCTTGTTGATATCTCATTTCATTTAGAATATATGGACCAAGGAACTTGATAGGGGCGTGGCTTCCTACATCAATACACATAACGTAAATACCATTTGAACTATAACCACGGAATTTGCAGCGTATGTCCACACCTCATCTTGTTACATACCATGACATTTTCATTCCATTCTACCACTAGGGGGTGATACAGTAAATGGTCAATTTTCTGCATTCTGCAATCGACTTCAAATTAGGTCTAACAACGATTAAAGAGTTTAGCAGAGTTACATAGAGAATACAATAATAAATTGCCACCACACAGACGTCAACATAAAACATAAAATACAATATATATAACACCAATCAATTGTATACTAAAGACTAATTGAAAATATCAATCTGTGTATGCCACCCATTATAACATGTACCCCTCCTTTAGGATGTGGCTATAAACATCTGTTTGTTAACTATATGTCAGGTTTGATAAGTCACAAAGTCTTTCTGTGTCACCACTCTCCATGGGACTCATCAGTGATAGAGAATTTTAATAATTTACTGTTATTGTATCCGTCTCAAAGTCACATCTGCTTCTGCTCTCTGATCTCCTTTTTTTCCTGTAGAATCTCACTTTGAAGGCTAAATAACATAACCTTTCCACCCTTTAATGGTAGAATAATTATGCTCTCAATCACAGCTGGGATGAAACACAAGGGCAACGGGAGAGTAATCAAATAGGGTGAAAGGCAGGATGAAGTTAAAAGCCAACAACAGAAAGAAAAGACAAGGATACATTGTGGAAAATGGACTCCTGCCGGAAAGGTATGGGCAAAAGATGGGAGGAAGGCAAGACTCTTAAGGAAAGGTGTAGACAAAAGGAGGGGAAACCAATTACCTTAAGATTTCAGTTTGTTGTAAAAAAAAATCTGCCTCTTACTTGACAGTTTTTCTAACATATGAGTGAGAGACAGGCGTCAATACTAGAGGATATCAAGGAACCTTGTCGTTATATAGCCCAAATGCCACTAGATGGCGACATTGGGCTATATAACGGTATGTGCTGAGCCACTCTGAGTCATATGTTTACCATGTGGGAGCAGCCTGGTAAACAGGCATCACCACTGAGAGCCTTTCTGAAGATGTGCTGACACTATTGGAAGATAATTCATCATAAAGGGTCGAAGCTTAAAGGATAACAATGGGTTTGGTGAAAAGCTCTCAGAACGACAGCCCATTGTATTAGATTGCAAGCAGCGGGATAAAAGCCTCACAGTGAATGATTATTGGACAGAGAGAAGTGGAACGACAGCAACATAAATCTAGAAATCTCATTGAGAATCAAAAACAACAACAGTTTAATGGTTATGAAATTAAATTTATTTTTACTGCAATGTCAGTAAAAGACTCTCCCACTAGTTCATCGGGACGATTTTCACAGTGACACAAATTGCAGCTACAGGCTAGCTGATTAATACAATTTCCGCCCTTGTATTGATTTATTTAGAAAAAATAAGTTTTACAGACAAGACCGCAGGGAGGTGGAAGTGTAAATAATTTAAATGAGTGAAAGTATGAAAACTGTTTCCCTACTGGAGCTTCTCACACTGGAATCAAATGTAATCTAACAGACTGCTTCTATAATTCATTGAAACCTCTATGCAGCTGTAGGGTTGTGTTTTTTGGGATCTGTTGTCTCTTTTGTTTAGCCTTTGTGCTTACCCCTGTGTGTCACTGATTATCACTCTGTTCATTGTGTTGCACGTGTGTCTGTGTGTGTGTGTGTGTGTGTGTGTGTGTGTGTGTGTGTGTGTGTGTGTGTGTGTGTGTGTGTGTGTGTATAATTTATTTTCCACACAGCACTTATACACTGAAATCCATGAAATCTTCATGGTGCTAACATGTTCTTTTTGCCGCCTTCATGCCCTACTAAACTCCAGACTTCCACTGTGTGTGTGTGTGTGTGTGTGTGTGTCCTGCAGTGTGCACTCACTCCCTTATTTGAGTCTCATGTGTGTACACGCATGGTGTGTGCCCTTGATGTCCCTCTGTGTCTGAATCATTGAGTGTTTCCATGCATGAGTACATCTGTGAGAGGACCTCTCTACTTTATCTCCACCCACACACACCAACTAGCAGAGTCTCCACGGAGAGCACACACAATCGACATGATAATTACATGTGGAGTGTTGCCCTGTGCCTTTCAGCTGATTAAAATGGTAGCGTTAGTTGCCGTGGTGGTATATTCAAGGTCAGATACACAGTGTAATTTGAAGGATTTAACCTGTGAACCCCAGTGGATGCTGAACATGTGACTTTGCCAGGATTGGCTCACATGTAAAGGACTCATTTTGATATCAAAGGGGGAAAAAAATGAACTGTTTCCATTTATTTGAAGGTAACCACGCATGACCCGACACATGCACTGTGAAAAAAAAAAATGAACATGCAAAAAGTAAATGACAATTACTATCAACCCAAACCCTCCATGTATATTATTTTACTCTATTTGCCACAGCGCTCATTAAAACTTTCCATGTAGAACTTCTTTCTTTTAAATTGAATCCAGGTCAGATGAAGATATTGGCAGGACCGGCTCCAGTTATCCATCTTCAGTATTCTCCCCCCTAGTGAAACTTGGCTGCGAGTGTGTGTGTGTGTGTGTGTGTGTGTGTGTGTGTGTGTGTGTGTGTGTGTGTGTGTGTGTGTGTGTGTGTGTGTGTGTGTGTGTGTGTGTGTGTGTGTGTGTGTGTGTGTGTGTGTGTGTGTGTCCGCCTGCCTGGTCGGAATTGGCTCCAATCACCTATTTGATGTAGAAGGTCACCAGCTCGATGCCCGCTAAGTCTGCCAAATCACTCTCTCCTTTCACTGTCTCTCGCTGTACCTGTGTATGTTTTTGGACAAGACATGCACACAAATATGTAAGAATTTGCATGTTTATACAACCGTGTGTCTGCATACAGGTGCATATATGTCCGTTTCTAAAAATGCATGTTTGCGTACTTAGATGTGTGTGTCTGTGCACATTCCAGTTGTACGTGAATACGTTTCCCCCTACATGTTTCAGACTGTCTGCAGTATGTGGTCTGAGACTCCCGCAGTGTGAGCTGTTCAGTTGGAACAGTACTTAGGGCACTTGAGACATAATGTGCTCATTTCATTTAGTCCTGGGAGTCTGCTGAATTATTGACTGAGCTGCTGGACGTACAGTACTTAGTCACAGGTTGTGGGTTGTGTTTGTTTGGGTGTGTGTTTAATCACTATAGCCACATTTCCTTGTATACACTCATCTTTATCAATAAGGGTTCTTTGATCCAACAGGGCTGTGTTGTATGCTTAATTAAAACGCTTAGGAACCACTGCTATAGCTGTGATTTATTATTAATTTTCATTTATTTAAAGTTTTCGAATCATTTCACCAAATTACTTTGCTTTCACCCCTTAATATTCAAGCTATTTCATAATTTTCTTTACTTTAAGCGTATCATTTCAATTGCTTAGCCATTACTTCCACTTGCTGTTATGTAATTATTTAGTTTATTTACTCTTCAATATTTCCATGTTCTCCCAAGCAGAATTACGCCCTGCTGTACAAGGACTGTATCCCTGGTTGCGTATCCCTGCTCTAGATAGTCATTTACTTGTTTGAGAACATGTAATTTTATCAAACTGAATAAATGACGCTGTGAGATGCAGACACAGAGTCAATCAAAGCGTGAGCGCATTATCACAGCAAGAGGTCAGAATATTAACTACTACTTATAATACCATTGTCATACTTCCACCCACCTGCAAATGTTTCCTCTCAGTTATATTTCAGAAAACCTTTGCAAGTCTGCAGGTTTACTTCATATGGCCTCTTCAATGAAGAATTAACCCCATAGGTCATGGTCAAGTGCCTGTTTGATATATTATATTAAATCACCTAAAGCATCCTTTTTATGGAAGAAGACATTTATTTTGAGAGTTGCTTTCATTTAAAACAAGTGCAACTGACATCATTTTTTTTTTTTTTTTTTTTTTTTTTTTTACTAAATAGGGAAGGAGATTAAATGGCATCTGTTTAATGTTGTGCAAATGCGGCACAGATATGATATGACAGCACAAAATTAATAATATAATAATAATAATAATAATAATAATAATAATAATAATAATAATAAATAATAATAATAATAATAATAATAATAATAATAATAATATAATAATAATAATAATAATAATAATAATAATAATAATAATAATAATAATAATAATAATAATAATAATAAAAAGAAAACTGGGTAATAGACTTTATTAGCACGTCTGTCGGGCGTGGCTGGCTGGCTTGTCTGCCGGAGGAGGAGGGGGTCGGGGGGCTGTAGCAGTAGTCCGCTCGGGGAGCTGCTGGATGCTCCGTGATGGATGAGGAGTGACAGATCCGGGTTAGCCGCCGGGGGAGTCCATTTTATTCCCGCGCACGGTCCTACCCTCAACGAGAAAAGCAGAGAGGAGGTGAGTAGACGCCTGGACGCAGTAGAGGAGGAAAGGGACGAGAAACAGAGCGATTTCCACCCCTCCTCTCTCTCTCTCTCTCTCTCTCTCTCTCTCTCTCTCTCTCTCTCTCTCTCCATCACAACCTCGGGGGGGCTTTACCCGGACTGCACCGCATTGACGCTGCTTCTGCTGCCAGAACGACCCAACCCACTAAACTAACGCACTGACATACAGAGAGAGAGAGAGAAGAGGAAGAGACGGTTCTCTCTCTCTGTGGATGCTTTTACCCACAGCTGGATTCTGTGCATGGATATGCACCAGAACCCTTCTTCTCCTTCTTCTTCTCCTCTCTGGATCCGGACTCTGATTACGCAGTCCTGCTCGGTAATGTCAGGACTTTCCAAACGGGAGTGAGTGAACACCTTTTTGGGTTTTTTTTTTTTTTGTTTTTTTGGGGGGGGAGAGATTACTGCATTAGCGCAAAACAAGGCGTTTGGGATCTAACTTCTAAGTTTTGCAGAGCTCACATAATGAATGCAGCTGTTTCCTGCACACTGTTCCGTTTGCAACATGGGTGTTGACTGAATGGAGGAGTAACCCCCCCCTCCCTCCTCCCGACCCCCACCCCCCTCCACAGAGGTATGAAGATGCACTTGTGAGGATTAAAAAAAAAAAAAAATCTGCGCTCAATAATTCCTGGATCATGCAGATTCTGCCGCCTAGGACGTTGTTTGTGTTACTAGCCCACGCACACCTACTACTATCTCTCAGAAACAATGGAGAAGTCCGAGCTAAAGGTTACAGCAACGCAAGCGTGTACTCTGCCAGGACTTTCCACGGGTCCCCACGGGAGAGTCACCAAAACAAAGCCTGGGACCGGGCGCTCTCGTCCGGGTACGCCACAGGTGCGGAACCGCAGGCGCAGCGGGCGGCTCTGCGAGGGCCCCTGAACTCCACTCACCGTCCCTGGAAGAGGGTGGTTGCAGGAGAAACCAGGCGAATTGGACACAGCAAACGGGACTACAGTAGGACGGTGACACCCGTGGAGGGGTCCCCACATTGGGAGCCGACGCGCCACCACAATAAGAGGATAAAGTTGAATGGCGGTCTTAGTAGTACGGGGACGCCAGCAGGTGGACACTACAATGCGCTTAAGCCTCCTTCAATGGGCCGAGGAGGAGGAGGGGGTCCCGAGGAGGGCGACCGACACAAGAGAGGCACAAAAGACGAGCAGAAGAAAGCCTCCAAGAGGGGGAGAAACCGGCTGAACAAAAGCTCGGGGGTTTTGGCTCAGCCTCAGCCTCACGCCTCGTCGTGGGAACCCCTCCCCAAGCCGGTGGCCCTCACCTCCACCGACCTGCCCTTTGACCTTTTCACCAGGAGGTCCGAGTTCTTCACTTTCAGGGAGGAGAACCCCTGGGACGCCACGCCGATCACCCCTCCCAGCTCGCAGGATTTCGGGGACGAGATCAAGAACCCCTTTTACCCGGTGACAAGCGAGACCTACGGCGCTTACGCGATCACTTGCGTCTCAGGGGTCATTTTTCTGGTGGGCATAGCCGGCAACATTGCCATCCTGTGCATCGTGTGCCAGAACTATTACATGAAGAGCATCTCCAACTCGCTGCTGGCCAACTTGGCTGTCTGGGATTTTGTGCTCATCTTATTCTGCCTGCCCATGGTGGTCTTTCATGAGCTGACAAAGTCCTGGCTGCTGGGGGAATTCACCTGCAAAGTGGTGCCCTATGTGGAGGTAAATATATGCTACTTTCACCTTAAAAAAACAACAATTATTTCATATTGTAGTGGAGTTTTGAAGCAATGAATACAGGCAGCATTGCCATCTGCAGTGATGACATAAAATCTATATGGCTCAATCAGTGTCCTTTACGCAATCATCCACCTGGTCTGAATGTGATCACATCTCTTTAGTGACATAATCTGTTTGTCACTGGGGTTTGAAAAGGAAGTTTCACACTCTTATTGCCTAAGTTAATGGCCTTAAAGAGTTGAGTTTCATGTTTTAAGCCCCGACTGGCCAGAAAGAACACAGGCAGGGCTATAGGATGTCACCTGAGCCAATAACAAGGAGACTCCGTTTGTCACTTGTTGTACACCTGCTGTACTGGAGAGAGAGAGCCTCACCTAGCCCTCAAGGCATGTAGATAACAGACTATCTCCCATTCAGACTGATTTGTACAAAAACACTCTTCTCCTTTTGCTTCCACTGTATATACTGTTGATAAAACTCGTAATAGGTAACCCCATATTCCTGCCCACACACCTACACTCGCAGTCTCTCTCCTCGTCATTGTTTTTATTCTGTTTGTTCGGTTCATGAGAAATGGATGGATGCTTGATTGTTGTTGTGTTTTTTTTTACACCATGTTGATACCTTTCCCTTTGTGTGCTCACCGTAATTACAGCAGTGTCAGATTCACCAGGAAGGTGAATGTCTTTTGTATAAAACAGGGGTTTCCAGCTTATGGGTCTTAAGCTTGTGGTGAATAGCCATTGTCACAACCTGGCTTAAGGAAGGGCAAAGAGGGGAGGCTGGACACATGATTTAAAGGATTTTTTGGGTTAACCCAAATACATCATAAATTAAACATCTAACCGAAATTGGAAGGAATGAACTAACAGTATGGGTGGCATCTTGGCTGCAGGATTAAGTGGAGAGGTGTGCTGTGCGGTGCAGCAAAAAAAAAAGAGGACAGCAAATGTAATCAAACTCAGGAAAGACGTCAGGGGAGAGAGACAGCTTCTATAGCCAGGCAGGGAGCCAGAACAGGTGACGCCCTCCGGAGACCACAGAGCCGGCAGACAGGGAGGGCTGTCACATCATGAAGTGACAATCTGATTCTCTTCAAATCAGCTTTGATGCAAGAATGTCCATACCTGATTCATTTGGGGATGTTGAGCTTTGATTTTCCTAAATTGTTAAGCTCACATAGCTTCTAATTACAGACAGATGTGAGGACCAATTCCTGGATCTGCATCATAAGTTAATATTTATTCCAGCATGAAAGAGACGTTTACCAAATCCAATTATTTTCTCCGTTGTTTTGAAATACAGGTATGAAGCCTCTCAGTTAAAGAATGATACCACTAATAGTTCAGCAGGAAACAAGGGAACACAAGTACAAAAATGAATATTCTTTGGAGTCACAACCTTAAATCTGCTCATATTAACATAAAAGTGGGTTTCAGTTAGTCAGCTGAATGAATCCTAATTACTATCAGTTAAGGAGTGCTTGCATTGCACCTTTTTCTCTTCTTTTTCTGCAATCTTGCTCGCCAGGTTTTGTCCTCACAGACTACTTACTGTAGTTCATACTGTATCTCATTTGCTATATCATTTGCAAACACCTGGTGAGTGCATACGGTATGTTTTAAGTATTTGGGGGAGAGAGAGAGACAGAGCCCCTCCCAGTGTTATTGCATATGAGCTACCCAAGGATTATGGGATATTTTTTAATAACTTTAATAACCTACTTACACTGGCATAGACCAATGGCTCTTCTAAAAGCAGTGTGTTTGTGGAGGGGTGGTATTCACTTGTCTCTGTGCATTTCTAACTGCATGTACATATGTGTTCTGTAGTGATTATCTATCAGGACGTGTGCACTGGGGCCTGTCTGTGCTCATAGTGCTTTCAGTGTGTGTGTGTGTGTGTGTGTGTGTGTGTGTGTGTGTGTGTGTGTGTGTGTGTGTGTGTGTGTGTGTGTGTGTGTGCGCAGGCATGTGTCAAAACAGGCCGTGAGTAATGCCGCCTGGGGTTCACTCTCTCCCTGTGGAACATTCAGAGAAACACACACACACACACACACACACACACACACACACACACACACACACAGAGTCACCCCATGGAGTGACTTTATTATTCACGTAACCCAAATTCAGCCATGGTGAAATATCAACATTTGGCTTGAAATAAAGACACGCACGCTTGAAAGTACACACAACACTCTCACACAAACATGAAACCCAACTTAAAGTGTCCATGCATGCATAATCAGAAGATGGTATAGATAATGCATCAACGTCCCCGAAGAGAGTAGCCTCCCATTGTGCTGCCTTCAGTAAACCTTGTTTAGTTCAGTGTTAAGTAGAGCATGGAATCGTCCAAACCCTCAAAGATTAAGTAGCAATAGGTGTGAGATGAGAGAATACGGGACAGGAACATTTTAAGAATGCAGAACAAAATAAAGATGTGGGTTGCAGCCAATCTGCATCATTTCCGATTCGCTCCTGTTTCATGCTGCTGTCATTGCAGACGACCTCTCTAGGCAGTGATGCACAGAGCAGCAAATTCAGGCAAAACTAATGGGCAATAACTGGGTTGTTGCACCTGGCAGTTGATTAGGATATGACTTGAAAGTGGGCTAAGGTAACAAATAACCAGTGCAATAAGCATTTTATAAGCCAGAGGGTGGAATGAGTTATTTGTCAAGGTTCATTCAGTCAACTGTGCTGCTGTAACGCTGGGATTTTTGTCTTATTACGCCTCAATAAAGAGATGCTTACGAATAACGATCTGAAAAGGCAAGTATGGAACAGTGTGCTTTAATAGTAATACAAATTGTTTATCTTTTTTTTTTTAATGCAACGTTGCTCTTTAATGGCGGATGTCTGTAGGTTAAGTTTATTCTAGCATAAAAACACAGGTGTTCAAAAGAATATAATGACGATGGTAGTTACTAACATATACACTGCAAATCTGGTTGTTGTACAATATTGTACCTGAAAACATCTATGTATAGAGTATGCATAGAACGTGTAGATGTCATTCATAAAGTATGTATATGCAATATATAAAGCAATGTGTAGATTGGAATTGCTTTTCATCAGATTTGTAAAACCCTATTTATGTGGTAATCATGCATGTCTCTCAATTATTAATGACTACACCCATTAGTAGGCAGAGATGGCTGTGTTCACAGCACACCTTTTTTTTTCTAGACCTGATTAACAGCTAATTGCAAATCTCCATCATGGGACATAAATCTAGCTACTCTCTACAGACTCTTTGTCTCCTAAGTGTTTTATTGGTAATTCCACTTACAGTCCAGTCATATCAATGATATGCTATAAAGTGCGAAGAATAATGGCTTTGTTTATTGATAGTACAAAATATTTTCTTTGGTGATAAAATATGTCCCTGCTTTTAGGAGAGATATTGTTCTCACAGATAATTATTTTGTGCATTATTGTTTTCTGTGATACATTACCATATTAACTGTCTGGTGAATCCTTTTTTTTTTATGCACTTCGTAAACATCTGGCTTACTGTGCTGTACAATGCCCTGCAGTCCTAAACTATTGGCAGACTTTGCTTGGGTCATTGGGCTTCAGCAGGCAGAGAGAAAGAAATAACTATTGAAGCAGAGAATGACAGAGGCTGGGGAAAGAGAGAGAACCATAGATTAAGAGAGAGAAAGAGAGAGGGCTGCATAGAGCCACTATGGGCCGGAGGTAGGCCCATAGAAATAGGTGGTAATGGCAGGACATACATCAAGTTGACACATTCACTGTTCAGACTCACACATGCACACACACACACACACACACACACACTTTCACGTTTGTAATCAGTAATATAAATTCGGTCACTCTGCATGGTTGTGTAACAGCCAGGAATATATGGCCATTTCAGAGGACCAGGAAAGGCAACGTCTAAACACTGTTTTCTTTTTTGGTGTTCCCATATTCCAAAACTATAACTTCCCCAATTAGCAGATATAATTACTGTCACTCTCACTGAGATTTCAACTGAGATTTCATCCATCCCCATGTCTGTCTGTCTATCTATCTAGCCTGTACACACACACACACACACACACACACACACACACACACACACACACACACACACACACACACACACACACACACACACACACATACACAAAGTCAGAAGGGTGTGCTGATCCTCCAGATGGGTAGGATGGCCTTCTCTCTACTGATCACTGACCATGTCTCTCTCTCTCTCTCTCTCTCTCTCTCTCTCTCTCTCTCTCTCTCTCTCTGCATCAGCTATCTGTGATTATTAGCAAGCAAGCCTCAGGGGAAGACACACACACTTACATACGATGGCACACATACATTTGTGGTAATACGCTGAATGCACACATACAGATACACCCCAGTAAACACATAAACACAAAGGAAGTACACGAACACACGCAGTCTCATGCCCTCTCCGTTCCTTGGCTCGTCTATAAGACATGCAAATGATCGTTAATTGGAAGATACGTAAATGATTCACGCTATATAATTAGAGCCTCTACATAATGCAAGATAGTGAGTGCATTCTGTCAGCTTTTTGTCCGTGGATGAGTAGTAGTGTTTTCAACGATGAAACATGACCACACAACAGCATGGAGATGAGATTAGACTTGCTGTTGATTTTAATTAACCAAATTAGTAATTATCCATGTAAATATGAAATATGTATTGGATGATTACCATTATGAATTAGGTGTGTTGGTGAAATCAGTATAATCTGCAGATCAGTTTCAGATCAACACCAAACAGGCAGGCTGGTAGCCAAACTCAATAGAATACAATAGAAGAGAAGATAACACTTTTGGTTCGGGATGAGTGATAAAGACCGAGACTTTTTCAGCAGCTACTGTACAGTCAGAGTGGAATTCATTTTTAAATGTCCAGGGGAAATCTGCCACAGTACAGGATATAATTTAATGGAAGCGAAATGTATTGTACAGAAGAATCCCTCTCAGACACACTGTAAAAGACTTTAAAAGGCGGAAAGCCACAGAATAGAGTTGAACACTGTAATGGATGGTTGCTATTAATTTAATTGAAGAGACGAAAGCAAGAAAGATGATGATTTATGAGTGTTCGCCCTACTTATTTATGAATTCTATGGATCTCAGTTCCCGGCTGATAGAGACTGTTCCTTTTGTTCATGGAATTGAATAGCATTCAATTGACTGAAAGTTTGTTCTTTACTTTAGAAACTGAAGACAATTTAAGCCCTAGGTCCATTGTGGAGCTTTCGATCACATCACACAGTCGTCACCAGCTGGTTGCCTGGCAACCTCCTGGTGACGACAAGACCCCAGGAAGTTTCAGCCTAACCCTCATAACATCACATTACCTCAAAAAAACCACATCTTGATGCTTATACACTACGTTTTTGTACAGATTTAAGATAGATAATATGTTAATTATTGAGCTTCAGTTAAGAGGAACAATTCCATGACAACTGGGCAACTCCATCTGCTGAGGAAGATCATGAGAGATGATTAGAAACTCCAGAACAGCTACTAAAAAGCTTTGTGGAAAGCTTTGGACACAACAAGTGGAATTTGTGTTGAGAAGGTTTATCTCAGGCTAGAACAGAATAGAGTACAATAAAATACAAAACATAGTGTAACAAAGAGAGATATGGGCTTTTAAAGTTCTTTGCTCTAACAGCATCACAGAAAAATATCTTTCAGCCCACAAGGAAGGATTCAGCCATGTGTATGTCTGCCATAATCCCACACACACACACACACACACTCACACACACTCAATCATATGTATGCACCAAACTACATTTGTCCTCATATACACACACCCACAATGAAATACAAATTTTAATAATTCTGCATGAATGTGGATGCGCACAGACTCACACATACTTACAACTGTGCACGTAAGCTCACATACATCAGTTTCCTTGTCTCTCCCAGACACACAGCCCAGCTGTTAGACGGATGGTGGCTGTCAGTGGCAGGGTGTCTCTAGTTAGAGTTATGGTCTGCTGGAGCCGGCACTGGGTCACACACTCAACCTAGAAATAGGACTGCAGCTGGATTAACCCTTTGTCTCGATGGCACATTGTTATACGACTGTATGTGTGTGTGTGTGTGTGTGTGTGTGTAGTTTTTGTGTCTCCGCATTAGCCCATTCATCACCTGATAGCACCCATTACCCCTGACAGTGGCTGTATAGTCACAGCATGGCCGCACAGGCTCAACCAGTCTTGTTAAAACCCAATTAATAACACGAGGCCTTTGTGCCACCAGCTCACAGGACCTTTAATCAGGAAGTTAATGGGCCGTTATTAAAAACAGCAGCAGGGGAAATGTCTCTCTCACCTGCTGTGCAGATAGACGGCAAGACATGTGTTGTAGATGAAAGGCTCTTTTCATGTTGGGTTTTTTTTCCCCTTGAAGTCCAAGGTTGAGAAGAAATGTATAATATTGAGAAAAATGGTATTTCACAAGCGTTTATCATCATGTTATGAGTTGAGTTGAGGGTGTCAAAAAAAAAAGTTGTAATGACAGCACAATTTACATATATCTCACAAAACTGTAAGGTAAATACATACTTCCCCAATTTAGGTAAATACACATATTTATTGCAGAGAGTAAGATGAGATAGATATTTAGATACAGCCAACAGCCGGTTAGCTTAGCTTAGCATATAGACTGGAAACTGAAAAAAATGTACAAAAACACACAATGATAAATGAGATGTGAGGTGTTAATAAGTCAGCTCCTGCTAAGCTAAGCTACCTTTTATTTAGTGTACATACATGAGAGTGGCATCTTCTCATCCAGCTCTTATAACTCGTGTATTTCCTAAAATGGGGACAGAAAACCATAAAATCAAAAGAAAAAAACTCTCTCTGGAAAAATGCATTAATGTTTTAAAGTAGTTTGAATAGAAATATTTTAGAAGCATCTTTTTCAACCTGAGGGCAAGAATGCCATCATCCTGCGAGCAGCTTATTTGAATATGACAGAAATGCCGCATTAACATTGTTAATCATTCTGAAGAGGCTTATTTCTCTCTTCCTGTTATATCGGACTAATTCACTGATTTGTTCTCTTGCTATTGTCTCATTTCTTTCATTGTTCTACTCTTTTTCCTTATCCATTCTTCTGTCCCCGTTTCTCTGTCCCTAATTTGCATTACGCCCCTCCACAAAGACAAACACACACAGCTTCATCACCCCTACAGGCCTGACTCTTGGACTCGCTCTCATCTCCCCTCTAGTACAAAGCTATGCTTGTTCACCCTGCCCTTGCTCTCCGCCCCAACACGCTGATCAAAGCTGGGTTTCTGGGTCCTCCATGACAGCCTTTAAAACTGTTCCAGTACTGTTGTTCAAGCCATGAAATATTCACTATGTGCAAGCACCTGTCCATGTGTACTGGAGTGTGTGTGTGTGTGTGTGTGTGTGTGTGTGTGTGTGTGTGTGTGTGTGTGTGTGTGTGTGTGTGTGTGTGTGTGTGTGTGTGTGTGTGTGTGTGTGTGTGTGTGCTTGAAGCCACCATATGAGAATACAGCTGTGCAGGTTAACAGGGGAAGAAGTGGGTCACAAGTAGAGCTCAATATGATGCAACTTTAACTATTATAAAATGCAAAACAATTTTAATTTTCTAGGGATGCAATGCCACTTAAGAGGCAAATCACGATTTTATTTTTTAACTGATAGGAACCATTTATCCAAAACACCTTATTGTTCTCCATTAAATCACAAAAATATATTCCTGTAATGCAGTGCTACAGTTATCTGTGGAGTGGAATGGAATGGAGAAATAAATAGAGAGCACTTTTAGTCAATGGTATCCACACCAACGGTTGAGTCACTAGAATGAAGTGAGTAGAATGGCTTCGTGTTGGTAACAGCATGTTTCTGTGTTTTATTCTTGGTAAAGATGAGGTGATGCTGTCAAAATCCTGTTATACTTATACTGTTTACGGCTCCAGACTGACACTTCATGGTTATTACAAAAAACCCAATCAATTGGATTTTTTATCTTTTTTCTCTAGGTCAAGGTACCAGCTGTTTAAAGGGTCATTTGAAACTCTACGTCGTAATCAATTCAATGTTTACTACCTGTCAGATAGTGATAAAATGTGTGTGTTTACTGCAAGGGCTACATGCATTAATGCCTTCATTGATATATGATTTACTCAGAAGTAGGTTGTGTTTTGGACAGTTATAACAGCATGTCTTAAAAGATTTCTGTCATTTGTGCAATCAAAACAAATTCAAACCCTTTAACTTAACATGAACATGATTGACTCTCAGCTCTTTAAGATTTACCTTTTCAAGACTGCTTCACAGTTTCCTGCATTTATTAGATTTTTGGTGCCCAAGGATGGGAAACTAAGTGTAAGATGGGAACATCTGCCAAGTGCACTCAATATGTTGACACCTGCCCAAATCACCTAAAGGCTTAATCCGTTGTGTGAATAAACCACTCACATAAATATGCTTGGCTTAGACCCTACTAAGTTGCTCCATAAAAAAATGCATAATTTAAAAAGCTAATGAATAATAATTGTTCTGCTATGACTGAATATTCAAACAATTAAATACAATGACAGTTACAAGATTGTGGCGCAATGGCAGGTAATACACACATTGATAACAGTTACTGTCCATAGTGCTGGAGCATGTTATTGGTTTATCTTCTCCACTTACCCCTCACTGTTTCCTTTATTAGTCTGGATAGGCAACCATGTGTGTCAGAGGGTCAGTGTGTGTGTGTGTGTGTGTGTGTGTGTGTGTGTGTGTGTGTGTGTGTGTGTGTGTGTGTGTGTGTGTGTGTGTGTGTGTGTGTGTGTGTGTGTGTATGTGTGTGAGAGAGAGGCCTAGATACACAGAACATGTTGCAGTGTGTACATCTATATCCGTCCAGAAAGTATGTGTTCGGAGCACTAAAGCCGTGGCTCACTGGGGCCATCTGGGAAGCTGGCTGTTGTAATTAAATCTGATATGAACGGAGGAAAGGAAGGAGGGATGGGGGGGGACAGAGGGTGAGGAGGTAAATGGGAGTAAAATAGAGGAGAGATAAGCGAGATTCAGAGGGAGAAAAGGTAAGCAACGTGAGACAGGACGGAGGATTGGGGGGGGGGGGGGGATTAGTGGCTGTTCTGGCAGATTTTGGTGCTGGAGGCAAAACCATTGACAAAAAATGGGTTCATGTAGGGACACACATCTCACACACTCACACACACACACACACACACACACACACACACACACACACACACACACACACACACACACACACACACACACACCCAGCTGCAGAGAAATGTTTTGCACTCTGCCAAAATGACAGCTAATCCAAAAGATTCTTTCCGGTGCTGAGAAACTTTGTGAGCTCCCTCACAATTTGCTGATTATTTTACATTGAAAACGTGGAGGCAATTAGTTTGATAACATGCAGGTTTTTAGTGAATCATTAACAGCAGAAGTTTGTTAATTAGTGAGTCTCATTGAACAGGAGATGTGAAAACACAGGAACAAATGCATGCAGTGCTTTTAATCCACCCTGTAACTAGCTAGCTGTGTGTGTGGTCTCTATTTCTGTCAGTCTGCTTTCTCTTCTCTCTCTCTCACACACACACACACACACACACACACACACACACACACACACACACACACACACACACACACACACACACACACACACACACATTCAGGGATGCTACACAGTGTTAATAGCAGCTTACAGCCTGCCATTGTGCTCCTGTTGCTCCACTACTTGTAATTACACCCAGTGTCAGGTGCATCTCAAAGGCCGACGCCACTCCTGTGTGCCCTGCGGTTTACTTAGTACGTGTTGTTAGCCGACTTGACAACTCGCAGAAAGGCCTTTGTTTGTGTTTGATGCAAAGAAATCTTCTTCTTTACTTTACCGTCAGCCCTCCCTTTAAGATTCTTCAAGATAGTGTAAGACATTTTCTATAGAGCACATTTAAAATCAACAACACTTTGACAAAAGTGGTTTAATAAGAGATAAAAGAAAACACAGGAATGATTAAAGAAAAAGCACAGACATAAATAAGACAACATAAGTAAATTAATAACAGCATAGAAGATCCAAATAATTCTAGATTATCCCTAGTATTTATATATTGTTAGAATATTAGCTCTGTGGATCACTTTTCTCACTATTATTCTCCCCGACAGTCCTGTGCTGTTTTATGCAAAGAGATAAATGAAATAAACAGCATTCTTGAGGCACCATGATTCAACGAAAGTGAAGCCTCTGCAAGCCACCAAGACCTGTACATTCATGGACACAACGACTAAAAGGACGTTGATTCTGATGAATGATGTTGTAAGAATTTGTCTTTGTCTGTTCCCTCAGGTGGCCTCCCTTGGCGTTACCACCTTCACTCTGTGCGCTCTGTGCATCGACCGCTTCCGTGCGGCCACCAATGTCCAGATGTACTACGAGATGATCGAGAACTGCACCTCCACTACCGCCAAGCTAGCCGTCATCTGGATCGGTGCTCTCCTATTGGCCCTCCCCGAGCTCCTCATCAGACAGCTGGTGGTGGAGGACACAGGGATCCCAGACGAGCCTCCTGTTGAACGCTGTATTATCAGGATATCCACCTCACTTCCTGACATGCTCTACGTGCTGGGCTTGACCTACGAGGGCGCCCGGCTGTGGTGGTGCTTCGGCTGCTACTTTTGCCTCCCAACCCTCTTCACCATTGGGTGCTCTTTGGTGACGGCACGCAAGATCCGGCGCGCAGAGCAAGCCAGCGTGCGCAGCAACAAGAAGCAGATCCGTCTGGAGAGCCAGATGAACTGCACCGTTGTGGCGCTGGCGATCGTCTACGGAGCGTGCGTGGTGCCAGAGAACATCTGCAACATCGTTTCGGCGTACATGGCGGCAGGTGTTCCAGAGCACACCATGTCTGTCCTCCATCTTCTCTCCCAGCTACTGCTCTTCTGTCGGGCCGCCGTGACGCCGGCGCTGCTGCTGCTCCTGTGCCGCCCGCTGGGCAGGGCCTTCCTGGACTGCTGCTGCTGCTGCTGCTGTAACCACGCGCCCTCCTCGGCCACCGGCAGCGACGATAACGAACACGAGTGTACCACCGAGCTGGAGCTGTCGCCGTTCAGCACCATCCGCAGGGAGCTCAGCAACTACACTCCTGCTGGCTCCAACTGCTAAACAGACATTCCTCATCAGGGGTGATTTCGCTAGCCTGCTATTAGCCTTTGGCAGACTAAGCTGGGAGAGATTTGCCTTACCTAGTCTAGTCACATTTTGAAATGGGTGCATGAAGGAAGTTGGACACTGAATAATCACATTCAGCCAGTGTCCTGCTTCCTCTAACTTTCATTCCTTACTATAATTCTGTACACTTACAGTAACTGTATAACCCTAATTTACAAGGAAATCTAACAAAGAGCAAACTCTTCTTTCACTCGTGTCCTTGGGTGCTCTTAAAAACAGGGTCAGTACATCTTTTTAGCAATCCTGCCTGAAACCTTTAAAACTTACAAACCTCCCTGCTGTAGACCTTATATGCCTAAATATCATTAGACAGTTGGGATGGCCTCTTGGCCTGTCTCATGTCTAGTTCCTCATAAGAAGTTGAATCACGTTAGACTCTTTAGAGTACATTCAAATTCTTCCCACAGGCCTCGTGCTATAAGTGTCAGGTAAAGGTAACACTATTTGTACTGTACAATATACATATGGACATGATTGTACAGAATATGTCCCAATATTATCTGTTAAAATTAACAGAATAGTTTAAGACAATTTGGCCCCCATAAATCACACGTATGAACGGGAAACTATTCTGTACATCTTAAGGGAGATATAATCAATGCCAATCACCTTCTAATTGTATCACTGTTGAAATTATGGGGATTGGCTAATTAATCATAGAGTGCCACCTTGTATAATAACTCAAATACAGCATCCAGCCCTATGTGTGGGCTAATACAACCTATAGAAATACAGGACTCAATTTACAGACTGCGTCGGCTGTAAATGTACCGTTCATGTATTGCTGCACACATGGGAACAAGGCTTACAATAATTAAACAATAGCGCAGGGCATCTCTGCAGTAACGCCAGTTTGCAAGAGGAAAACACGGAGAGGACGGCGGATTGGAGAATCCAAATGAACACACCAACACTTACCCTATATATTGTAAAATATCCAGGTGACTCAAACATATCTGGGCTGGTCTCAGAGATACAAAAATACGGACTTGAGTGGAATTGAAAGGTTTGGAACGGACTAATTGAAATGAAATTGGAGTTGAATGGAGTGGAATTGAATCGAATGACACTACATATTAAATTGAATGGACAGAATATGAATAGAGTGGAAAGTAATGGAACGTAACACCAAGGAATATAATTGAAAGGGATGGACTCAGTGCGGACTGGACTGAAAATAAATATCTGCACTACACTGTCGTATCATGTCACGCCTTACACTTTGGGCTGTATATATACTGTACACTGTCTTTGGTGCTCTTATGATGAATGCGCTGTAAAAAAAAAACGAATCCATCTGTTCGACTTAGATTCTCAAGTAATTGAGCTGCAAGCTATTTTTTTTGGTCAAGAAGACAGATTGCAGTTGTGTGTGGAATACATGAACAATGGTGGGGTAAAGGAATAAAAAAAAAAAATCAATGCAGAGTTTCACACAGCTGCCATACAGACAGTTTGGAGACATTGCCTGGAACAAGTGTAAATACTGCCTTTATTAACAAGGATGGTAAAACTTTGTTTTAAAGTTCAGTAATCACTAGTTACTGATAAATGAAAACCTAATTTCTTTTTCTTAAACATTGTAGAGACTTGAATAGATGCAATAATTAAGTAGTTTTTACATATTTTTATTATTACGTTGGTACAAAAATATAATTACTGGTGGTTAGTTATGATGTAATGTATCAACTTGGACAGTTATTATCAATAATCTATAAGGTTATTACACATCATTTAATTATTATCACAACAAAGTGCCAATGCTGCATTGTAAATACAACTGCTGGACTGTAACTATAAGGGGAATACTGTAAATGTTAATTCACTGTAAAGTGCATAGTAAATACAAAGTAGCAGTTTCATTTTCAAGTTATTTATTTACAATTCCTGTAATAACTGTAAAATTAATTGCTACCTAAAGTGTGAAAATGATCTCGAAGGCAAGACAAAAATTGACTGTTTGCTAAATCCCTCCTTGGCACCGAGATTATCCAATCACAACGTAGCTACCATAACTAGGCAGCTCAGTAGTTTTACCCTGTCGCTTAGCACATAATAATGTATGTAGCCATCAAGTGCATATTCAAGAGCCCTTATACAATGTTTTCATTTTGAAATGAAGTCAGACAGAAAGTTTAAAAAGTCAGCCCGAGACAGCGCTTACAATCAACTCACACCGCTTATGTTAGCTTAGTTAGCTAGCTAGCTACAACCAACAAAATCCCCCAGCAATAGCTGTTATTTCAGCCCGGCGGAATTAACAGTCGCCAGCCAGCCATCTGTGGCTGTTTTTGTCTACTTCTGTCTGAAATGAAGGACCCACTGTGTCAATAAAAATTTTGATTGGTGAATCTGCAGGTGTCGTTTGACAAAAGAAAGCGTCACAGGTGTAACAGTAACCTCAGGGGGCTTGGTTTTATGGATGGTCAGTATTACAGTGTTGCTTTTTGACCTTTAATACCCTTTGCAGTTTCATTACTTGAGTTTTTAAGGAGAACCAATGAAATGTTTTCACAGTGTAATTTACTGTAAATCTCTTTTCTTAATCCTACCGATCAGACCTGGGTCAAAACAAGGTTCAAACCACTATAACAACGTATTGCCGTGCAGATAATGAAAGTCGTACTGAAAACTGAACAGCCTAACCATTTAATAAATATGATATCATGGCAGATGAATTTACGCTTAAACGCCTTTATTTTGCTTGTTTAACATCATAAAAAAAAAATCAAAATTTCTATACATATTTATAACTAAAATGAATGGTAGTGCTCTTTGTTATGACCCAGGTGTGATGTTCATGGGTATACTGTATATTGCGATGAATCTTTTGCATATGATTCTGCACTGCCAAACACCTAATCTCTGTCTGTCTCTTGTGCTCTTGTGGTAGTAGCACACTATCTCTGGGTGTCTCTCTCTCTCAGCGTGGAGGTCAGTTTGCCCTCAGCACCATCAATACAGGAAAAAAGAATTTTACTACAAAACATAAATCACAACAGGTTTGACAGTCACCAGGGCCAGTCATACTAAAGAAATACGCATTATGAAAAAAAACTGTGGATAAAGGTTTTGTTCCATGCCACAGCTGGAAGCAGCAACCCTTTGGCTTTAATGAACTACAGTTTATGAGCTCCAAGAGATTCGGGTGGATGTAGCCTCTGGTTGGCGCCGTCTGCAGTTCTTCGAGTTAATAGAGGAAACGGTCAGAAACAAAGCACCACTGCAACATAATGCCCTGCAGCCTGTTTGACAACTCTTTTTATTACCAACACTATCAGGCTATTGTGGGGCGATGTGTAAACCTGTCAAGGGATCTCAGTTTATAAGGCCTTGCACCAGCTCAGTTTTTAACGATTTTATCACTTCAAGAGTTTTTTTGTATTTAGTTCAGTGAGCCTAAGTCTTGATATCCTACTTGGGTTTTTTTTTGATGTGACAAGTGTAAACTGACCTCCTGAAACTTATTATCTTTCTCTGCATTTTTTTTCTGGGAGTATAGATCATTCTAAATGGCTCAGTGTGTAGTAACGTGGTTCAAACTATTGATGAAGTGATTCTTGTAAATCAGTCAGTGAGACGTTTATTCTGAATTTTGTGAGTTTCCTCTTCACTCTGAGCAAATTGTGTCTGTATTTGATACCTGAAAATGTAAGCACACAACCACTATTGTCTCTAAGTCTAGTCACTGGTTTCTAAATAGCTTTTTATATAGCCAAAAAACTGTCCCTTTGTTTATCAAGGAACTTTATCTTCAAAACTGTATATTAAAATCCTAAATGTACTATTACTGTTGTGTTGATTTATTGTGTGTGTTAAGGTGATCTTCGTCTGCAAAACTATTTCTGTTATGAGAGTATACCAAAGGAATGTGCCATCTTCTTTATCTTTATTGATTCACTTCACTAAACGGAACTCTTCATACTCCCATCATGTCCTCCAGCATATTCAAAGGAAAGAAAGAATCCAGACACCTGCCTCTATGCCAAATAGTTGTTGCCATGGATATTTCAATCAGGAGAGACCATTCAAATGAGGAAAGATAATCGTTTATTATTAACAGATGATATGTGATGATAAAGTCTTGACAGAGTCTTTGGCGCTTGGACTCTACGGGGAGATTTGTTATCGAGGGGTGTCTGCCATGAGCAGCAGCAAGATAAATCCCCCCCGTGGAGTCCAGACACTGGTGGTGGTGGTGGCTGATGAGGCTGATAGAATGATGAGTTGATGAAGCTGATGAATCTGCGAAGATTGGGCGGAGCTGGAGAGGTGGAGGGGCGTGTTGCAGCAGCATGAACATACTGAAGGTAGAGAGACAATCATATTTAAAAAGAGACAGCAGCAAGATGATAGGCTAATGATGTTATTGTGTCGATGTGTTATTGGATTGAGGAGTCCCGCTGATCTAAACAGCTGATATCATGATTGACACCCCCGAACAATGACAGGGAGGAAATCATGAGTGAGCATGCGTGAGGAAAGAATGGCAGATGTATGAGAAATAAACTACAAGACTAAGCATACGAGAGTATTGTCTTCCTGACTGAACTTACACTAGAGCTTCATAAGTGCTGTTATTGGGATACTCCATAAAGTTGGGATAATTGGGAGCGACATTTTTTAAAAAGAATTATCAAAATTGATTCTGCAGCGGCTGAGAGAGGCTGACTTTTAGTTTCTTGAATGGGTCAAGCTTCATAACTTTGGATCCTAAAATACCCATAATGCAAATGCTCATATGAGAAAGGTTTTTTTCTCAGATGTTTCTCCAGAACAACAGAAGACATTATACCACAGCCTTCACAGACTGAGTACTTCAATTGATATTGTTTTATGAAAGATTGAGTTGTACCGCATTAAAGTTCACACATTTTTCAAAGTAATTTCTTAGGTCTAGTTTGTACAGGATTTACTTTGTAGTATTATAAATAAACCAAGATGGAATCACATGGGCGGACTGACAGTTGACACAATATTTGGACAGTTTTGGTGACCTGCCAACGCATTTACACTTTAGATATCTCCTCTAGTGGTGGTCTGACCTACACAGGTGATGAAAGAGCTAGATTGTGCATCAGTGTAGAGGTTAGTCTGCAACCTCATCTTTCATAATGAAGAAGGACCCCACACAGTGACGCCACAAAGAATTTAACAGGCTGTGAAAATGATATAACTTTGAAAGAGGTCATTTCACAGTGCAATAAGTGCACAGGTTATATCAAAGCACTTAAAATGTGCTATATAAATAAAGTTACTTTTAAAGCTAAATTAAATGAAAAGGAAATTTTTCTTTTGAAACATGAAGAAACTCTAAACCGGTTCCTCCTTGGGAATAAGTCTCAGTGTGTGTCCTCATGTTCTTTGAGATCCTCCCACTACAGCTGTACTACAGCAAAAAAAAAAAAAAAGTCTCTTCATTTTCCTTCCTCTTCACATAACAGAGGACTCTCTAAAATATTCATCAGCGATGTATCACTGTGCTCTGGTCCCCCAACACATCCTACACAGCCTCTCTCTCTCCTCTCTGTTGCCTTTTCTTTGTCTGTTGCATCCAAGGAGTTATACAACGATGACGATAGCGGCCGACGTCCTGGGTCTGTTTTAGAGATAAGGACGCAGACCAGAACTGTTTATACCTCCTGTAACAGAATTAGCTGTCGTGTTGGAACACTAAGCAGATGCCAGAAAGCTTCCGCAAACCACCAATGAAGCCCCCCCACCACCCCCACCCCTCCCGCAGGACGCTGCGCACTCCCACTGCTGTGAGGAGGTGGTCTCATTCATTTTCTCTCCATTTTATTACTCTGTCTCATGTCAAAGGCAGAGAAGTGGGGTGTTGGAGAGATGTGGGGATAAGTAAGAAAGAAACAGACCAGTAGAGAAAAAGGGAGATGTTGGAGAATTTGTCTCTAAAAAACAACATTTTTGTGACATTCAGAAGAAAGAAAGCAAAGAAAAGCATCATTCATCCTTTCAGATCTGAAAATAGCATTTTCAAAAAGACTGAAAGATGCGCTACTTGAGGTGAACTTGATTAATCTTCTTCAGCACCCTGAGTGCTTCAATTGGGCACACAGTTACTGTGTGAAGGATCCAAATGGCAGTAGGAGGTAGCAGGATAATTAAAATGTTTTATTGTAGAAGCATGGACAAGCATCAATAGCCCAATTTGGAGACGGCAGTCCCGCAACAACAAGCAAACAAAACATCGCATAGCAACAGTGACAAACTGGAAAAGACCAAACTGGGCTGGTATATGTAGAGCTGGATCTCATCAGAGGGAATGGGAAGCAGCTGGCTGATTGGGAGATGCAGGAAAGGCAAGGCAGAGCAGATGAGGAAAGTGGAGTCAGGTGTTTAGATGGCTATGGCAGTCAGGAGGAAAGTCCGAGAGCCAAGTGGATGGAAGGGAAACACGATAAAAGGGCACAGGGCACAGGGAATAGGGAATGTGGATGGAGGGGAAGGACACACACAATATATTAAAATGACACATCAAGCACATGTTACATGATTTTACAAGTCTAAAATGCATTTGGGAAGTCATCTTTTAAATCTTTTTTTTTTCAAATGAAGTTCTCATTTTGCTCTTTGAATGAAATTCACCACCTATCAGTGATTTATCTCAACAGAAAAACAGAAAGCCCAATTATGAGAGGAATTGTTCACTTTGAAATGCATCACAGTTCTGGCTTTTGTCTGCTCTCTCCCCTATCTCCTCCCTCCTGTCACAAGAGAATGTGTGTGTGTGTGTGTGTGTGTGTGTGTGTGTGTGTGTGTGTGTGTGTGTGTGTGTGTGTGTGTGTGTGTGTGTGTTAGTGGGAATCTCATCCCTGAAAAAAGGCTATGTGCCACTCATTTTAGTGATTTCCCCTAAAACAGTTGGCCTCCTGCCAGCGCTCAATCAGCCTCAATCAGCAGCATACTTGCTGAAGTGTGTGCAACCCCGATTGTGGTGTGTGTGTGTGTGTGTGTGTGTGTGTGTGTGTGTGTGTGTGTGTGTGTGTGTGTGTGTGTGTGTGTGTCATTGTGCATGGCGGTTTGTCTGTCTTTTTGTTGTTTCATAATGTGATTTTCTTCAAAGGCTTTTTCCCCAATTCAGCTCCCTATTGTAGCAGAGTCTTTTCATGATCAAACACCAAAAGTTCTGATCCAGCCTTTTTACTGTTACTTTTAAGTCATTGCGCCTCTATTTTTGGGCTCTGAAGGACCAATTCTTGGCCTTGATTATAGCAATAATTTACAGCAGTGTGGTTGCAAACTGGCTGGATTGTTCTTTGTAGTCGGATTGTGAAGCAGAGAAAATAAAAATATTTTTCTTTTTGCCAGTAAATATACTGGCAATATAAATCATTGATTTCTTTCGTCCCTTTCATATTCAATTATGGAATGAAATGAGTCACAAGATAATATTTCATGATGACAGAAGTTACAGTCAGCATAAGCTGCAGCAAAGCAAAATGGGGATAAAACAGCGGATAGGATTACATAAATGATGTGGCAGGTGACTATAAGCGTTTCATCTGTAACTGACCACCTTCCTTCCACGAAGAGAAAAACTGTTTATTTATGGCTGTGAAAGACTTCTGAAATCATCTGATCTGAGTAATCAAACCCATGATGATGATGACAATGTGTTGAAATGATTGTTGCTGATACACAAGCTAGTCATCCAATTTTTCATTTCATATCTATGTTACAATATTTTCTGCTTTTCAGTGCATCAAAAAGAATCAGACTCGTGCTGGGGAATAACAGACTGGTAGAGCAAAATGGCTACCACTGTTGCTGACAACATATATTTATCTACCCACGTTTCTTAGTGCATGTAGTATTTTTGGTTGTACACAACATCAAAACACAGTCCCCAGTCCCACTGAACATCCCTGTATAGTTTGTGTAATCTGGTATTTGTTGTTTCAATCCATAGAGGGAAAAGTACATACAGACTATTTTTAAGATTGCTGTTCTGAGATTCTTCCTCTCACTGTTGTTCAGGCACACTCCCACCTTTCTGTTTCTCCAAGTGAAACTGGGCATTCATTAAAAACATAAAGTCCCAGCCAAGCAATCTGACTGGGCTAAGGTTTTTTCTGACTGTGCTTCTGGCTATGAACGGTTGCTAGGTAACGACTGAGTTAAGTTACCATCTTTCTAACTTTCTCCTATTTTCCTTTATCTGTTGTGTATCTTGCCTTGAAATAGGCCAGCCATTCAGGAACTATGCATTAGTTACTCCTGTATGAAAGTAATGCTAAATGTTATGGGTGGTGTTACAAAGCAAGGATACGTCACTTTTAAGGTATTGTAGTATTAAAACTGCACTAATCAATTATTTTATATCAACAACAGAATGGATGAATATATGTTATGTAAAAGGAATCGCTCATTCCTACTAACCAGTCTGCAACTCTCCAGTTCCCCTCAGCTAGATGGAATGTTTTAACATCTTTGTTCTGGTTCATGGCATACAACGTTACTGTTTTGGTTCAGCACCAAATGGCAGACAGATACAGATACGGCTAGCTGTTTAGCGGAAAACTTAACTGCTAAAGAGTGAGCTATTTCCCTGTGGAGTTGGTGGAGACCAAAACTGAGCTAAAAGGAGATTCAATTTACGATTTTAGTTTACATTTGTCAGGGAGCCAGAATAACGAGTTCAGATAAATCCTAATGCTGCTCTATGTTTGCTGGATGCATACATATGCTAGCTGTAACATTTACATCATAACAACATTTTAAGGCGATATTGTGACAAAAATGGCAACTGATACTGATTCAACCAACATAGTATTTCTATGTCTGATTCACAGACATAGAAATACATTGATTTGAGTTTGGGCATTAAGCATGAAAACTGCTATGTAAATATTGAAACGAGGTCAATCTTTAAATTCCATCTTGTGTTTCCCATCATACTGATCTGTTTGTACAAATACTAGAGGCAATGGGAAAATCAGCCATTGGAAAAAATAACTCGTAGTGAACTCTTCCTTTCAAATCAACCACACACAAACTCAACAAAGAACTGGCAGGCATACATGCATGCAAAGACAATCATACAGAAACATGTAATCATGTAGACAGTCAGGCAGTACCTGGGATAGATGGATGCACACAGTACTCAGGAGATTACGTTTTAAACCAATATTACATTTCAGTATTTACTAAGCAAGACTTTTCATTTTGAAAATTGTGTTATATTGCAAAGATATATTGAGATTGTCGATTGGGAACTACTCAATAATATGCCCCCCATTATGCTCTCATCCTCCTACTCGCTCTCTTTCTATACCTTTCTATCTCCTGCCTCTCCATCCATTCATTTCTCTTTTTCTCTGATCTTCACCCCCTCATACATTTTAATGGCAGCGGTTTGATCCGGCTGGTCAAAGATATAACATTCAAATGCATCCTCTCCTATTGAATAAATACATAATTCAGCAACACACCGCAACTACTGTTCAGTGTAGTGGAAAAGACAAGATAAATATTTCACTCCCTGAGGAGTGGATAGAATGGGATTTAATCAGAGATGAGATGCTGAGTTGTGTGTGGTTGCTTAATGTGAGAGGTGTTGTTTTTAAATGCAACAGAGAACCACTGTTGGGTGACTGTTCATCACATGTCTCATGTATACAATTTTACATAGCAGGCGCAAAAAAAAAAAAATCGTTTGAAAAAACAAAAGAAAACATGAGCATATGGTAGATGGCAATGATGTCATTGAGTTGGTAACTGCACCACTAAGATGTAAATGCATGTATCAAACTGAGGAACAGCAGTACATTAATAAGGTGTTTGAAACAAACCGCATTACATTATAGTAGTTCTGTCCATCCGTCCACCCATTTTCTCACTGCTCATCAGGGTCAAGCTAAGAGAGGTAACCCATATATCCTTCGACTTTCCCCCAGTGTCTTCCTCCTGGGGGATCCAAAGGCAATCCCAGGCCAGATGGGATCTAGGGGGATATGGGATATGCCTTGTTCGTCTCCTCCTAGCTGCATGTGTATGGAATACCTTAAAAGGGGATCAGGTACCCGAACTAACCTCAAAGGCTCTTTTCAAAGCAGTAGAGCAGTTCTTCTATTCCATGTTCCTTAAAGTTATCTGAGCTCCTTACCTTTTCCTGAAGAGCGGCCTAGACACCTGTGGAGGCAGCTTGTTTCTAATCATGCTGTCGGTCTATCATTCTGTCCGTCCATCAGTCACTCTGTTGTGCTTTTTCTAAACTTTCCACATGGCAGATTTATATTACTTGTTGTGTGTGTGTGTGTGTATTCACATTTTTGTTGATTAGTTCAAGTACACATGAGACGTCAGGTCTTTTAAACTCTACATTTTACTTTAACACTGCAAAATGACCCTTTTACCAAAAATGCACATCTCACATTGAACAAACTTGAAAGTATTAACATCCATATTTACATTTATTCTCAATCTATTCATGCAAAACAAGCATTGAATACACATGTAAACCGTTTATTCTTCAGTGTGCAGTGCAGCAACACCCTCACACAGATGAGCACATGCACATAGACGGTTCAGCTCACACACGCTAGCTGCTCATCATCTTTATGTATAAGACAGAGCCAGACGAGACGTGACTCAGTGGGTCGAAACCTCATCCCCTGCTCATTTCCAGTCTCTGTGAGTCGACATGTCAGTTGGATGTAAGTTAACACGGGTGAGAGCGAGAGCAGGTCTGTGTCACTCTGCACAGTGTATTTTGATTGTCCTCTTTGTTCAGCTAAAGACAATCTTCCTGTCCCTTCAATCTGGCCCTGAACTGAAAAAGGCACTTCATAGAGCAAAATTAGACTCCCTCCTTTACCTCTGTTGTGGTACTAACATGCCTGTGCATTTGTTTTAAGATGGATGCTTTTTGAGAGGGAGGGAAGGTGTTGTGTTTTAAACATTATTAATGATATTCATAATTCCTTTTTTATGAGAATAAGACCTTGTTACATAATGTATATTTAGTCTACCTGCTTCTTTGGTAATGAACAGACTTATGCAGAGCAACAGCTAAACCTAAAGAGTAAATGCATACAGACGCCTGTGCTGCAGTCATTAATATAAAAGAGTACAGCTGGGTCGTAATCACAGCCACCTACTTTCTGCTTTTGGCACCTGATTACTCTTGTTGCTATGGATACTATTCAATGCTATAACCACTACATCTCATACCAGTTAAGGATGTAATCAAGTTGCCTCGACTCAAAGCAGATTTGCCTCCCAATTCAATATATATTGTGTGTGCATTTCTTACTCCCTGTTTGATTTATGTGAAGAAGAAAATATTTGCTTTGAATATAAATGCCCATTCAATCCATATTGTTTTGTTAGCAACATGTTATTTTACAAGGGTTTTAAGGTTTACTCATCACATACAGGAGAAATATGTGTAGTAAACGTAATGTATGCAAGAAGTAAGATGCACATATGTTACAAGTTCAGAAAACCAATGTGCAAAAGACAGAATTCAGTATAATTTTTTTTTCTTCTTAGTCTCTCCTGCCCAATATTTTCTCATACCACAGATACACAGTCTTTGCTTGATGACAGACTTCATGACCCTTAGGGAGAGGAGTGAGCTATTGTAGCTTTTCTTTGCCTTGTCAGTCATTTCTAGGTCACTGGGAGAACTGAATGCTTGGCTGAGCTGGAGACGTGCTCAATGAAGGATCTCCACATCACCATTCCTGTGTGTGTGGATGTATGTGCATGTGTGTGCGTGTGCGTGTGCGTGTGTGTGTGTGTGTGTGTGTGTGTGTGTGTGTGTGTGTGTGTGTGTGTGTGTGTGTGTGTGTGTGTGTGTGTGTGTGTGTGTGTGTGTGTGTGCAGTGAAGCAAAGGACCTTCACCCTAAATCCAAAAGGCGCACACACTCACACACAAATCTCTCTGCTACACATTTGAGTTTTCATGTCTCAAGTTCAACAACCGCATGCCCACACACACACACACACACACACACACACACGCCACCTATCAGCCTTTAGTGCAATAAAAAGTGCTCTCTCTTTACCTGATGTCTTTCTATCTTAGAACTTTAAGCTGCTACTTTGTTAAAGCACTGAGGCTGACGGGAATCCGTTTCACTTCAAAGGTCTTTTTCTCTTCCCTCCTCCTCCAGGGCCGAGGATGTCAGCACATCTGGGACGCCTTGTTAGAGAGAGGGCATGGTGGACGGTGACTGAAAAAGTCACGGTCAAATGAAATGTAAAGACCTACTGGCATTGCATTTTATAGCTCATACACTGCAAACATACATGTTCCTCTTGACTGGCACTTTTCACTTTGACATTTATTATCACAGTTATACTGAGCACACTCAGAATCCCTCTCAGATCTCTGTTGTCTCTGTCTGGATGGTGAAGTGAAAAGACGTATTAAGAGCAAGCAACGGTATTCGAAACACAGAAAGAGAGGCAGCTAGCCCTCTTCCTTTGTGCAACCCGTGCCATCTAAGCTAACTGGCTTTCACTTTCCAAACAGAATACACACTTCATGCAGGGTCGGACAGCAAAAATTGCTGACTACACACAATATGTGCTATGTAAACCTGAGAAAAAAAGATTTTTAAAAGTGTTCAACGTCTATAGGATAAAGAGGGCTTTGCCCACCGCTCCTAAAATGCTTTACATTAAATGCATGATTACATTTTTCATTCTTGAATTTTTTTTTTTAAGTTTTACATTATTTAAACAGTATATGTTATGCAGTATCAGAGTATGTAATGTAATACCTTTATAGAGTATACTAATGTGAATAATTGTCTTGAAGCGAGAAAAGTACTTAAGAAAATACAATTATATTTCATTAGTTTAAACATTTCTTAACATGAAACAATATACTTTTAAACAGTGTTCCTGCGCATTATTTATAAAAAGAACATTTTACAACTTCAGTTTGAGATGTTTTTACGTTTCTCTCTCAGCAAGGCACAATACCACATTTAAATTGAGGCTGCAAATGTTGGAATGCCAGCAAGCAAGTTAAATATGCAACCCTTCAGCAGACAACAATGGCTTGGCTCATTTTACAGACACTATGAGATATTTGAATTTCCACTCAGCCATGATTGTATTGGTTCTTATGACAGAGTTTTGAAATAAGAGTTTTCTGCTGAATAACAAAAACACTTCTTCAAACTGATTGGCACTCTTCCTGTGATGACTCCTATTTCACAAAAGCACAAATAAAAATGTACGTTTAAGACGAAAAAATTGAATTACAAAATTGCATCTCCTCCCGCCACAGCACAATGTTCTGATTAAGTACAGTTCAGAAAATGCTTCCAGTTATAAAAAGTGAGAAGAAAAATGGAAAGAAAATGCAAAAAAGCAGCTGATTATGCTCAAAGTTACTAAAAATATATAAGTGGCTAAACTAAAGAGTGTATTTTTTTATATGTGTTTTTAACCTGCATTTTGAATGGCTGTTTTTATATTTGATTTTGAAGTATTTGTGACTGGGTCCTTCACATTTCAATGATAAAAACAATGTCATCCACTTGAGCTCATTTACATTATGGCTTTAGGAAATACTTTTTTGTACAAGCAGAGCTAAAACAAACTACCTTGAAATCCTCATTCCTTCAGCAGATTATCCTTGTTTAGCTCAGAGGGTAGGCTCTATGAGAGCTTTGTCTGGTTTAGCTCCAATTAGCCGTCCTGTTTGAGATTAAGAAATCAGAGGACAAACTCTCCCCAATATCCCCTGGTTTTATGCCAAAGGCAGAGACTAGGTTGTTCACCAAGTCTCTTCAGACAAGAGGTAGATATTCTGGAAAGCCTCTTAGAAGTAAGTGAAAGTAAAGTTTTCTTCTGGCTGCAGAAACTCTGAATTGACAAATTTGGGTCACATCTGCTGGTCTCAATCGTAATGCATTCACTTGAGGATAAAAAAAAGATTTGCCCTGCCTTCTCAATTAAAATGAGATAAAAAAATCTCCAATTCCAAGAAAAGTTTCATGGGGTAAAAAAAATCAAACCCCACGATTGTTTTTCCATTAAAACTTTTCTCTGCATTTTGAGATAATAACGTTAAAAAACAAAACAAGAGAAGATAGTTTTTTCCATGAAAACTTTTTCTCAGTATTGTTAATATGGACGTTATGTTAATGTTGTTTTAGAAAAGAGAGCAAAATAGTTTTTCTCATGTCAATGCATTACTCTTACGTATCCAATATATCTGCCGCTTAGAGGAACTGTAATCAGTAATCAGTAATCAGTAGACAAGAAAAATAGTTGCACTCTCTGCTATGTGCTAGTAAAAATCAAAGTCTGCGTTTACCACATTATCTCTACATTTAAATGCATTTAGCTAGCAGATGCTGCCTTCCAGTGCTACCAGACAGGAAATTATTCTGGGAATAATTCATCAATGAATGCATTAACCATGCTTGAAGATAAATAAAATGCACTGTATAGGGAGGGATGCCGCAGTGTTTAAAAAAAAAACCTCTTTCACCGTCACTAGAATCTGGTTAAGATCAGCATAGCAGACATTATCCATACTGCAGCCCCACTTGCTTGCATAGAATATAAAAGCTCAGCACTTGGAGTTATAAAAAAAGAAAAAACGCTGTCTCACACAAGCACTCAAATGATATGGACTTCACTGCCTCTTTGATAGCAGATATATACAGACAGTCGATATTTGCTCCTGCACAGCTGGTTCCAGATACACTGATGTTTGGTTACTGTGTGCAGCATCTACTGTGTGTCCAAACCGCATTGCTGACAAGGAGGGAAACTCACAGGCATGCGCAATAAAGCAGACGTGCATGCATGAAAGCACACTGAGATTACAAAGCACAATGCATAAACACCTGTGTGCAAGTAAGACATGTAAGACATGCGCACACACACACACACACACACACACACACACACACACACACACACACACACACACACACACACACACACACACACACACACACACACACACACACACACACACACACACACACACACACACACACACACACACACACACACACACACACACACACACACACACACACACACACACACACACACACACACACACACACACACACACACACACAGAGTCCCAGGAGTAACAATTACAAACACTGTCAGACTCCACATACTCATCCCTGAAAGGTAATTACTTTACTCACCACAGTCATCTTCCCCTTTGAGCCTCACATAAAACCTCAAACAGTGACAAACTACTGTATTTATTGTTTAAGGCATCCCAGCTCAGTCATATAGAGAGCCGTCGCTGGAACACGTGGGAGGCTTGAAATTAAGTTTGGTCCATGCAATCATACTGTGTTGCAAACAGAAAAAAATGACTTATTGTTCACATATGGAGTTGCTCTATCATCCCTGAGGACATGCATGGATACCATTCTGCTATTCTATACCGTTTAAATCAATACAGTGTCATTGTCATACCTCAGAGGAAACATAATTTATATTGTTTTGACTGCAGCCATTGGAAAGTTATAATTCAGCTTTGACCTTAGAGTTCAATAAACAACAGTAAAGATGTCAGATCTCAAATCTCTCCAATGTTTTATTATTTTATTTTTTAGTAAAAGGAGGAGTAGTATTAAGACCCAATGACAAAAGGACAAAGATACACAAGCACACAGGAAAGACAGAAATACATTTAAAAAAAAGTGTTTTATATGTGATCCTTTTAGTGCAAATTTGAGATTTGTTCTATTATTTGAGATCCCCTTTTTTATAGTCATTATATAGTTAAGCTAATCTTGAAAATGTAATTTACTTTGTTCATATTTTTTAGATAACTCAACTCTTATTGGCAGATTGCAACAATGCTCAAAACTCAAGTAAAGCCGTAAGACTTTGCAGTGTTATTATTTTGAAAGGAGGTAATATTTGGTTGTGATACAACTAAGGCTCTTTAATAAATACATGTATTTGTATTGTTCCAGCTAAATATCTATTGGTTTCTCACTAGTTTTGTTATTTCCTATTGCGAGTTCCGAAATATTATCCTTGATGTGTTTGTATGTTTTATTATATTATATAGTTTAGAAATATTTGGTTTCTCTCTCACCCCTCTGTAATCATTCTGTTCTGTCTCTCACTGCATTTGATTCTTTCCTTGTGTCCAAGTTTGCCTGGTACAGTTTGTGTCTCCAATATTTATTTGAAAATCGATGTCTGTAATTTCATGTGGAGCCCAGTAAGAACAGTTGTAACTCATTTACTCTAGCAAATATGTCATCTGTATGGTGAAAATCCAGTTTTCTTGAGGTGAATGTACTGCAGAGTTCTACAGAGGTTTGCCTCTGAACAGGTTGATGACATCTTTGGTGCATTGTGCCATAAAATTAAATTAAATTCAATACACTTGAGGAATATAAGGACTGCTGTGAAAGCAATGTGTGACCGCGTATGAGTCTATAAGGGCTTGTAAGGTTTGCAGCATCTTTAATTGCACTTGTAGCCGTTAATACACAGTTGGATATTGGCTTCATGCTGTGTTTTAATGACTCTCTCCATAAAGATATCCAGCAGTTCCACTATGACTTGCTGTGAATAAAACAGCATTTATTTCCCATTTGTTTCAACTGTCGTGTTGAGTCAAATAACAAGGCTGGTCTGATCTGATGTCTAATAAGGGCAGTTCAGAGCAAATAGCTAGTCCACCCACGACTTGTGCATCAATGTGACTTTTTTTCTGCCAGTTTTGTTTCAAATGAATAGAGCAGGGCTGACCGCATACAAACAAAAAGAATGGAAGAATATGCTCCACACTAAATCAATTTCGGTGTGTTTCCAGACTGCTGGCATTGCGAGCAAATATCACCAGTTTCATAATCCCTCAAAACAAGAAGTAATACAGCGAAATAAAAGGAGTGTTACTGTATTAAACAATACCATAATTACAAACCAAATCACCAGAGGGAACATTGATATTTCACATGAGCCTTTGTTTTATGTTTAATGAATTTTTTTCAAAGCTTTCAGTGCAAAGTTTTTTACGCGGTGTCGTGCAATCATGAGGCCGTGGTGTAATTTGTTAATATCCCCAGGTCAGTTTTTTACTAATGGCGATTGCATTTACGCTTCAAAAATCATAAAAAAGTCGTGTTCATTTGTGAAGATCTTGCTGAACAAAAGATTTTCTAATAGCCACAGATCTTATGGTGTGCAAAATCCAAAAGAAAAATCCTTTTGGCTTTTTGTCGAGGGAACCAGTGAGATGAAAACTCAGAGTTGGGCAACAAAAATACGTCATCTTTGCAGCACTCAATTAAGGGTCTGTAGAAATCGACTTGCTCTGCTGACCTGCTTTTGCACATTGCAGCTAAAAGGTGTCACTCTATTTGGTTGTGAGAGCACCACATATGGTGCAAGAGACATTGTCAAACCTGTCTAAAAAAAATCTTACAGTTTAAGGATGTAGCATCAGCGGTCTTGAGCCTGTCTGCATAGCAGGATATCTGCACTAAGCACTGTGCAGCCATGGTGAATTATTAGCCTATTGTGTTGAAGCTCAGATCACACAGATCAGTCTTGAACAATACACATTTTGGAATGCGACCAGTTGTCAGTGTCTTTATTTAAGAGGTATACAATTTAAACATAAAGAATCCAATAAAAGTTTAGTCAGATAAAATGCAAAATGTGGATTCATTCTACACCTTTTCCCAAATGTCTTCTTTTATTGAACCCACTAGTTTAATTTAATTGGCTGAAGAGCTGATGAATGGAAGCGCTGCTGCACAAAACACACACAAACGGACAAACACATACTCCTGTTCCGGCTCAGTTGTCCCTGCCTGCAGTGACAGAGGGGATTAAGGGAGAGTGTGCAATGCTGTCTTTCATAAACTCTCACACACACAAACACAGCCAGTGCTCCTCCCTTGCTGGACCGAGATGGGCTCAGTGTTCTGAGAATCTAAATGATTGGGTGTGTGTCTACCAGTGCTGTTCTTTTATTTTTTTTATCTACCTCTATTGCTTTATCTAAATTGGATTATAAGAACCAGACAAGCTGGTGACTTTAACAGTCATGTGCACATTACAGACTGATTGATGGATATTTGTTTGTAGGACGACCACAGACGGACACCTGCTGCTGACTACTTGATGGAACCTCTCTAACGAGCTGCACTTATTGCCACGGCAACCCCCCTACGCACACATCCATGCACTCACACACATACAGTGGAGCCTGCAGACTGATCATTAGTGTCTAGTGATCTTTCTCCTCTGTGTCCTCTTCTACCCCCATCGCCCTTCCTTTGAGATCCAAGCAAATTGCACCCCTCCCTCTCTCAGGCCCTTCCTCTCTACCTCCCTCTGTCCTTCCTTTCCTTCATCAGCCCCCCGTTTTTTCTGTAATGGTCCTTTACTTCCTCCCTCCCACTTTTCATTTCATCCAGATTCATATCTTGCGCCTCCATCCCTCACATCCTTTAAAAATCTTTCCCTTCATCCGTCTATCACTTCCTCATTTTCTGACACAACCTAAGTTCATCTATCCACCTCCCCTCATTCTCTGCCTCCCCCTGCAATCCATCAATGCTCCCTCCATGTGCCTCATTTCCCCCTTCCACCCCTCCACCCATCCATCGCCTCCAATAATTACCCGGTTGGAGGTTTTAATTATGGAGAGAGGAGGAGCCGTCTGGTGCGACAGAGTCCTAATTGAAACCCCAATTAGTCTCCTCTGGTTGTCTGTATGCCGAGAAATCAGATT
>NC_072471.1:10108357-10178710 GCF_027596085.1 Anoplopoma fimbria | reverse complement strand
TTATTATTTGATTTACTTAACACAATTTTCTGACACCTTGATCATTTATTGAAGGAAATTCCCTTTGTTCTATTCTTTACCAGTGTATTTCTAATAACCATTATTTTCTCAATTATTCAATAAATTGTTTGAAAATGTACTTCATAGAACCTTAGAGATTTTTGCTTTGTCGACATAACTTTCCAAAACCCAACGATATTTCATTTACAATGAGCAATTAAGTAACAAACCGTCATAGCTGGAAACAGAAATTTTTGGTGTTTTATAATTTACTTGAACTATTATCAAAACAGCCACTTTCATATTATTATTTCTTGTCCACATAACATTGCAAGAACTTCCATACAGATGAAATGTTGTTTCAGGCTGTTATAATTTAAGAATGATGGGCAGCTGGAGTTCAACATTTGTTTTATTATGAAGACAAATAATTCAATCCAAAGATAATTAATTTATCAAATGCATGCAGTATCATTGTCTTTGATTTTATAATAGAGACACGATTAATGGGTAGTTTCTGTTCCACACTCCGAAGCAGCAGGTGGCGGTAATGTGCAAAATGAGCTTGTTGCCCATCCTGTATACTCCTGTCCGTGTTTATTCCGGGGGGAGCAATGTTACAACGACCCAAACTCATCTCTGAATTTAACAGAGATGAGAGCTTGAAAGAACGTTTTATTCCACAATACTTCATATACAACATCCCCAAATGCTTTTATCTGGAGTTCATTGGGGCAGGGAACTAAAGCTAAAGTTTTAGGCAAATAATCAAAAGTCCTTAGTTAGCACTTCCGGTTCCTTGTTTTCAAAATAAGAGGTCTCATTTTGATGACTTGAAGATAATGAGCAAGGAATTGAATATCTTTTTTTTTATTTTTTATCACATAACAACCTTATATATGTACATATATATGTATACAAACACAGACATAGATGGGTGAAATTAGCAAGACAGGTGCTGAGGTAAACCTATTTATCTTCAAATAAATTGCATTCTCTTTAAACGAATGATCTGGATGTCATTTCAAATGAGAGTGATTATTTAATTTAGTCCTATAACAACACATTGAAAAGGAACATTCTGCATACCCAGTAGTTTTACTTTTAATACTTAAAGTACGTAATGCTGGGTATACCTCTGTACTGAAACAGAAGTACTTAAGTTAAATTAAACAGTGCTCCTTGTCACATATTCTATAAATCTAATAATCTAAAACACCATTCTTGCCATTTCAGCTAGAGAAAGGTTTTAGAGATTGTTTTATAGTAAAAGTCTGCAGACAGGGCTGAGCAGGAAGGCTTTAATGGACCTCACTAATGGGAAGGAAGTTCTCCAGAGTCCTGGCTGATCCTGCAGATGTGTCCTTATCATATTTTGCTCCATGGTTAGACTCACATCCTGCCCCGGGTGCTCTTCGTGTGAGCGAGAGGGGGTAAAAGTTCAGTACGCAGCACAACAACTCAATTTATTAAAGAAAAGATTGCAAAGATACATACAGCAAACAGATGACTGTCGATTCATACACACATAAATATATACATACAGTGGTGGAAAGCAATAAAGTACATTAACTCAAATAATGAACTCAACTGAAGTATTTTTATTTTGTGCTGCTTTAAACTTGAATGCTTTTACTACATTTGTTTGACTCGTCTAGTTTTTGGTTACTTTGCATATTAACCCTTTCATGCATAGAGGTCACTACAGTGGACAGCTATTCAAATGTTGTTTTCTTGTATATGCATGGGTTTTGATGGCTTAGTTGCACATCAGCCACTACAATAGCGCTCACTGTAGTGGCTGATGTGCAACTATGCCATCAAAACCCATGCATATACAAGAAAACAACATTTGAATAGCTGTCCACTGTAGTGACCTCTATGCATGAAAGGGTTAAGTATTTTTATTTTGTGCTGCTTTAACCATGCATGCTTTTACTACATTTGTCTGACTGGTCTAGTTTTTTAGTTTCTTTGCATATTAAGATTTAAAAGAGCTGTTTGTGTAAAAGTACAATTTTGAATGCAGCACCCCTTACATATAATGCAGTGTTATTACACGCATACTTCAGTATTATAGTGCATATTTCTATAAAAATGAACATCCACAGCAGACCTTTGATAAATGGAAAGACAATGGCGCCATCTAGTCTGGAAATCTGAATTGCCTGGTTGATCCGGTCTTCGTCAGCCAACCAGGAAAGAGGGCTTGCCGTGATCTGGACTGAGGCGGATGAGACCAGAAACCTTTGTTCTGTATCTCCTCCTGAAGCGAGATTTAAAAAAAACAAGAGCCTGTCAGTGCTTCCTGCAAAAACTGCACTCGCGTTTTTGTGGGTTGGCGATCGCTGATGGATGTTTTAAAGATCATAAAATAGCACAATTCATTTATTAGGCGGTCTGATATTTTTTTGTTCCTGATCGCTACAACCCGAAGTGGGGGGACATCTGCACGTTTTTCTTTTTTTTTCCTGTCAGCTCTTAAATGGAAATAAAAAGGGGAACTGAAAGTGGAACCAGTCGAGGTGCGTGTAATGAAAAAACATCCCGTTTTTTTATAATGATCCCAGATCTGTGTGTGTGTGTGTGTGTGTGTGTGTGTGTGTGTGTGTGTGTGTGTGTGTGTGTGTGTGTGTGTGTTATCAATGAGTTTACAGTGACCTTACATCCACTGCTTATGTTCTGTTAGATATCTCTGCAGTGTTTCTATCCCAAGTGCTGATTTATTTCCATCCCTCCATCAGAGGCTCAATGATCTGCTGGAATAGTTTGCTTTTAATATGGATCTGCACCTTTATTATAGTTCTTTTTTTGAAATGCAATAGGCTGCTCGGTTCAGGCGTTCAACAAGATGTGAGTTTGTTTTGAATCTGATGGATGCTGTTGTCAGTGCACCTGAGAGCAGCACTGTCATGTCATTATTTCAGATGGCACTTTGCCACAATAAACCAAGTTCACTTATGCATATAGTGTGCCCATGGCCAGTATGTAATGTGTAGTTGTTGACAAAAATATCCGTTGAAGTGCAGATTAATTATATGTGCTGTTGTAAGTAAACTGCAACTGTTGTTTTGACTGTTATGAAGTGGACTTTGGATCACTTGTCCAAACAACTAAAACAAAATATACAACAGCCTGCCTCTTACCAGAGAGATTGTGGTCTAGCAGGTCAATGTTTGAACAGCTACTGTGTGTATACTACAGCAGATATTGTTAATGGAACTGTTTCCTTCTGCCGCAGCATAATCATCATGAAAATCCAGTACTGCATGTTAGAGAAGCTACATTATGTAGCCATCATCCCTAAATGTGAACCATTAAATACATATTTCGTTTAAGTATGTTGCATTGAGATATTTCCCTTTCACAAGTAGGAGTAAGCAATCCTGATAGAATCCTCTATTACAGTTTATGCCATTTTATTTTGTGATATTATAATCAAATTTGGTCATGTCTGTTTTTTTGCCTGTCCCAGATAAAAGCACTCTGTCACACTGACGGACAAGTTATATACAAAACAAATATTTCCAATTTTTCAAAGAAAACAACAAGTGTGGCCAAGTTGTATTGTCAATAATCAAATTGCCCTACCCTATTGACATGTTTCCTAAACTAATTAAGAAAAGAGCTCTGATAAGGAATATGAACCATAAATCAAATGCAGTCAATTGAGACCTGTGCAGGTGTTTCATGTTACCTGGTTATTATTGGGTTACCTGCCTTGGGTTGTTTACTCCTGCTCCTGTTTCTTATCAGGTTATGGGTAATTTGAAACACTCACTGTGGCTTGTTAATGCACATTAATCCTCTTTAGATAATAACAGGCTGTATCAAAATAACTTAATTGTCAGTTACATGAAATGTTGACACTTCCTTGGTTTTCACTTTTACTCCTCTTCCTCCCCCCTCAGGTAATGATCTTCCAGTCCAACATCTACGTCTCTTGGCCCCGCCCTTGCAGCTGTTGTCAGCCGCAGTGTGGCAAGTAGTGCAGCAGGGACTTGTGGACCACTACGGGATGCTGGAGGAGTTTGTTACCATGGTGACGGAACTGGTCCCAGAGCTGATGAGCTATAGTCAGAGGGCTCAGCTCATCCTGGGACTCAGGGCCAGGGTCAGTAATACAGTCACTTTTTATCACACTGAGGTGACATTTGTAATTATTTTAGGTATTTGTCTACAGACATGTTTAAGAGGACTATTTCAAATGTATAAACAGTCTTATTAAATAGATGATGAGTGATGTGATTATAGTATCGCCCATATATCTGTATTTATTTCATATATTCTCCTCTAAATCAGGTGGGCAGAGCAGCAACAGGTCCAACACTGAAAATGAATTCAAACATCATTTATAATGTACAACACAGAAAATAGAGAAAAGATAAAAGAACAGTTCTACAGTAGTTGTAGTCCAGTGTTACACCAGGAGGTTTATAAACCAGGACTGTTGTTTATGTGTGTGTGCACATCCAGCTGGTTCTGGACATGTGTCGAGGTGAGCACCCAGTGGACATGCAGACTATTCAGCCACATCTGGACAGAATTAAAGCTCCCGTCAGCACGGCCAAGGATCACCATGTGAGTAAACTGTCGTTGTCAAACCTAAAGCTGTTTTCTTTCTGGTGGGGAAGTTAAGTGGGTCAGTTATGACTGCTGAGTCTCACGACTGTTGGGAACAGTAGTTTTCTTTTTGTTTTGAGTTATAAAAGTGTGTATGTGTGTATGTGTGTGTATAACAGGTAACCATAAACCAGGTGGAGGAATCGGAGGTGAACTTTGTGGAGTTGGTGCATTCATTACTGGAGGATCCCTCGGAAAGAAAATATTTTTTTGAAGTGAGACAACACTCGCACCATGTTGCGTTGTTTTACTTCATTTTTGCCTAATTTTCCTGATCCTATTTCCATTTTTTCTTGTACACAATACACTAACTCAATGCAACTCTCTCTCTCTCTCTCTTCTCTCTCTCTAAATCTGTCTGTCTGTCTTTCTCATTTGCAGGAAATATTCCCTGTGTATTTTGGGCCAAAGTATGATGCAGCACTTGAGATGCTGGTGTGGGAGTTCATATCAAGACTGGAGGAGCTGCTGCCAGCTCCAGACTTCACACAGGTGCCATGTTTCTTTTGAACTCTAGCTTGTCACATATTATCATTATCTAATTCCCTGATAATGATAATCTACCTTGAGTTATTTGTGTTACACTTTTCTTAACTTAAACCAGCTTGTGATAATTCAAATGTCTTGGTTGGTCTTATGCCCTATTGGCGTGGGACTAATATAACCTGAGGACCTCTAGTAATTTGTAAAAAAAAAAAAAATGCAGAAGTCGTCTGTGATTTTAATCGTGTGTGAATCTGCCATGTCCTTTATTTGTCACGTAAAAATGACACTGCAAATTACCATATCATATTCCTTCAAATGCAGATGTCATCTGTTATATTAATCTTGTGGGAATAAATATATCGTTATTTATGTGTTTGAATGTCACCAACATATCTGATGAACTCATGTCTGAATTTGCATGACATATACTGTCTACATTTAGACTCAAAAGCTTAAAACTGATATAAGTGGCCCTATGACCTTACTCTATTGCTTCTATTAAGGCCTTTCTTCAGCCTCACTGATGCTGACATTCATGCTTATGTAACAGGTCTACCATTATATCCCTATTTTGTTACCTGCCCTCTGCAGTGTTGATGTGAGGCTACCTGGGGATATTGCCAGGCCCCGTGGGAGGTCTGCACTACTTATTTTGCCTCTGCCTTTTTCTTCCTCCATCATAATACACCGAATGCAACACAGAGAATTGTATAGACGGGAAATGGCTCTGGCATTATTCCAAACTGAACCACACATTCTTTTCAGACTGAGTGTGGCATACAGACTACAGTGCAGGGGCTCATCTGTCTGCAACACTGACCCAGAGACAGATATAGAGAGGGGTTAACTGGATACAGGTGCAACACAGTGTCCCAGGGGACTGCTTCCTTCTTCTGCTCTGCTGTACCAAGCAGTGGCAGAGTAGCAATGTAACGAAGTCTGAGTAGTAACTGTAACATACTATAAAATAAGAAAAAGGTTCATTAGGCTATCACGCTAATTATTTTTTATTTGGGTCAGCAAGGCAGCATCAGGTTCAAATGTGACACTGCTCATGTTCCTGGCGGTAACTCAAGCTTCTAGAAACACAAAATGATGTATGTTTGTCAAGAAAAATACACAACACTTCATAATACTGATTCAATTTTTTATTTGAACTCCCCGTGAGTCATTTGGCAGTATAAAAAAGAATGAGTGCAGGATTACTGAAGATAGTAACTTGATCTCTGTTCTCAGTTGGCAGCTTTTCTTGGAGACACTCCGTCATTCCTAGACGAATGTCTACGATCCTTTTTTCCGCCAGAGGACATGAAGGGTGTACTTGAACATCACAGAAACCTCGGCCATTTTGAAGAGAAAGGTACTGTGGACTGTAATTGTACAGTCAACACTGAAACAGAAACAAATGTCAATTTGTCATCTGTCAAATCTTTCACCCAGTCCTCATTGTACAAATTCTCAGGATTTAGCATTTTTGTATTGTGTTATTTACTGTAGATTTTTTGTCACGCAGCAGAGAAAACTAATAAAGCTACTTCTGAATTTTGAAAGAGACAGTGAAGATGCACTTTGAACAAACAGTAATTTTTCTCTTTGCATTATGATAGATTTGACAGTTATTCTTGTAAATTAAATAATTATTGAACCAAGCCAGGGTGGAATTAACCTTCATTTTTCTTAATTATAGATCCTAGATTATTACCGATGGATGACTGCATCCTCTCCTCACTGTCTCTGCCTCCTGGGACCAAATCTGTCACAAACACCACCTCATGCTCACCTGCTCTCAAAGATTCAAACCCTTCAGAGCACAAAGGGAATCTCGACGCTCTCTTCGACACAAGCAGCCTGGAGAGGGCGATGAGGAGGAGCTCTGAGACAGTGAGACAAAGACTGGAGGAGACAAGAGACTTGGGCAGCTGGCAGCTGCAGGTTAGAGGCCGGAAACTTTCTCAGGAGAGGAAAGTGCAAGACTCAGTTAGTGCACAACCAAGCGATGAAACCATAGACCTCACTAAGTCTAATGAGACTGCAGACAAGGATTCAGCAGCCAATGACAACAACCAAAGCGTGAGAGGAACGCGGGTTCTCAGGAAGAGGAAGCTGAGCGAAGGCGTGGACATTCCCGCAAAACAGCCTGCGGAGGCGACGGCTTTCTTGTAAGATTTCCAGAAACATTTTGGTCATTTGTTAAACACAAAGACGTGACAGAGGGGTTACTTATTGGTTCAGTGGGCAGGAATCACTTCTGTTTTATTTTCATCACTCGTGGTTCTATTCCGCTTTAACCATTTAGTGGCATGGCTCTAAGGATGGCAATGTCGTCTGTTGGTCCACCGCCTTTGATCTGGTTTGAAATATCTAATCAACCATTTGATGGATTTCTGTGAAATCTAGTACAGATAAATTGGTGTCAATGTTTTCACATTCTGGGAAATATTTCAACATCCCCATGATGGACTGGCACAATATTTTGTACAAATATTCATTGTAGCTAGACAATAACATCCCATTACTTTAGTGAGCCCCTGGCTTTTCATTTAGCCCCATGATGAGGTCAAATTGGTCCAATACGTCTGGGTATGAACAAATACCTGCAAATCTAATGACATTCCCATCAGCCTCAGCTGTAGTTTGTGATTACCGATATTAACAAATCTCAGAATGCCAAAATAAACTATGATGGTGAACATAGTAAACATTAAACCTACCAAACATCAGCATGTTAGCATTGTGCCATTGTGAGCTTGTTAGGTCGCTCATGTTAGCATTTACCTCTGTAGACTCTTAAGTCTTGTTGAATATTTGTTGTGGTTCATGTGTGATACTTCATGTACTTCTTGTCAATTTAATCTTCTGAAAATACTTTATGTGGAACAGTTAATGCTCTCAAAAAAACGTTAGAGAAATCACTTTGATCAGATTTGAAAAATATGTATAAGCCAATCTGTCAGTTTTATCCTATTGTGTTTTTTTCACCTTTACAGGGATTCGTCAGTGGATGATGAGAATTCAGGTGAATCTCCTCTAATCTCAATATGGGGAGAATATACAGGTTTGTGACAGTTTTTTTATTGATCAGTGGTTGCTATCAGTCAGATCCGTCTAAACTCAGGCCTCTGACTAACTCTGCTCGTTACATGTTAGACTCTCAGGAAGGTTCTTTCCCAGTAGTTACGGACACAAAAGTTCCCTGGTCGGATGAGGAGACACTCAATCTGCTCGACATCTGGGGGAAGGACTCAGTGCAGCGGGCTTTAAAGGGCTGCTTGAAAAACCGTCACATATTTACGCAGATCGCTCAGAAGATGGCAGAGAGGGGCTACATGAGAACGGTGGAACAGTGCCAGACCAGGATCAAACGACTTAAGAAATGTTTCCGCAAGAACAACAAGTAGGCGTTAAATGAACTGTCCTCCTTCCTCTCCGCTTGTCTTTCTAACTGTATTTCCCTCCGTAGCTGTAATTTGTAAAACAAAAGATACAAATTTAAGCAAAATGCCTGTCTCCTTTTTCCCTTTTCTAACACCAGAAGGAACTCCAGACTGGAGTATAAATTTTATGAGCAGCTGAAACGGGTACTCGGATCCTCAGCTCCCTCAGCTGTTCCTGAGGTCACCTATGATGTCGAAGAGGTCATCGATGAAGACGAGTCACAAGACGGCGATGAGGACTTGCGGTTTCTCGGCCATACGAGCCGACCGGAAATCGGTACTATATAACTTTTATTACATATTTTATTAAATATGTTATAATTCCCCACTGCATGTATTCATAATTGCTTGTTTTGTCAACCAACAGTGAATATGATCACGAATCATGAATATGATCACTTTATAATCTATAATCAAATCTTTACATTGAAGAAGCTGAAACTAGAGATTGTTTGGTATTTTTACTTGAGAAATAAATAATTTCTGCCAATTGATTTTCTGTCAACAGCTCCAGTTTAGTTTATCTGATTAAAAATTTCAAGTCAAAGCAGGCATTTTGTATTTGTCTGTTATTTTGCCTATGTAAATATATATGTATATTGTTGTACATTTAGGAGGAAAATATTCTCTTGGGTTAAAGTCTAACATTTTATTCATACTTAATTTCAAGTTTTTTTTTTCGAGAATTTGCCACTTCAGCTGGCTCCCTAATTTTTTTATAAAAAAATTTGACCTTCAATGGCCTGATGCTCCAACGTACACATAAGCTTCCCAAAGCACAAACTTAAAAAACATAATATAGGGTTTAAATAAAATGACTCACAGATTATACTGACAAACAATGTGATTCATATTTTTGTTTAAGGAACTAGAAGCGTTCCGTGGACAGACTTTGAGTCGTTGGCCCTCATCAACACGTGGGGGGAAGACAAGATGCAACAGGAGCTGAGAGGGATGCACAGGACCGGACACCTTTTTACGCACATTTCCAACAAGATGTCCGCCCAGGGCTTCTCCCGAACGCCAGAGCAGTGCCAAACAAGGCTGAAGAGGCTGAAATCAAATTTCAGGCAATGCTACCAAAACAAGTATGTATACTTACAGCAAAAAGGAGTGAAAGGAAAAGTTTGTGGTATTTGTTGATTTACAGTTTATATCTGATCTCTTCTTGTCTCTCAATGCAGCATGAAGGGACAGGAGCATGTTGAGTGCAAGTTTTACAACGAACTGGGAAGCATTTTAGTGAAGGACTTCCCGTCAGTGCCACAGCCGGAGGAAATGCCTGGAGAACCTGAAGACAACGACTCACCGCCTTTCTCCCATCAGGATATGGGTAAACTCTAATGTTCTCTACTGACAGCGGGAGGTGAGGGGAGGGAGCTCAGATAACAAGCTGAGGTGTTTTTAGTCACACTACTTCACCCTGCCTGCTACATAATCATTATACCTGATCCCTGTGAACCATTCATTTAGCAATATCTGTACAAACAGAAATATTTATAGAAAACAAAAATGTATTGGTTTCTATTTATATCCACATGTTTTTCTCTTCTTTATTTTTGCAACTTAATTAGAAATCTGAATTAAATTCAAAGCACAAATTATACAGAATGCAATCCATTGTACCTGTACTTTGAGCTTTTACCACATGTACAAGTTGTTCCTGTTTTAATATATGTTGTTTGCTTCAAGGCAAAACATAAGAACAGTAGCAGTCTACGAGCTACAACTATAGAGCAGTGTGGCTAATATAAAACAAAACGGTCAAATATATGATATATGATATATAATGTAATATCAACAAAAGAAGTGATAAAAAATTATAGGGGAATTAACTCAATGAAGTTATTACATTAAGTGTTTCATTTTCTATTTGTGTCTCATCAGAGTCTGCTGTTGGTGTTCAGGAGGACAGGAGGAAAGTCCCCTGGTCGGACAAAGAGACCATCATCCTTCTAGAGATCTGGGGAGACTCACAGGTAGAGGCATAGGTAGAATATCATAATGAATGATGCTTTTAATAATTCTGAGTAATCGGGCTAACTACAAAATCACTTCACTTCATCAATTCCTGAATTATTTAAATTGCTCATATAAAGATTTATATAGTCAGAAATTCAGAGGTCTAACCTTGACCTTAAGCTTTGATCATTTGTAACACTTTTTTTCTTCTGTTCAAAATCAAAGTGAAACTCTTGAGTATCTGTAGCAACAGAGAGCTCCAGGAGCACAAGGACCTACATATCAATGGCTTTCTAGTCTGCGGCCACAAAGGAAATAACACGTTTTTAAAAAATCCTTATGTAAAGCTTCTACGCGCGTTCTATACTCATCAGTCTGATTGTTAGAAGTAATTTTAAATATATATTTCTTGTATATTGCCACATTTTGCTAAGAATTTCCCCCACATTTAGGTCCAGCAGAGCATGAGACGCTACCCACACAACGGTCACATTTTCACCGAAATATCAGAGAAGCTCACCGCCAACGGCTACTCCCGCAGTGCAGGGCAGTGCCACACCAGGATCAAACGCCTGAAAGCCAACTACCGGCAGTGTCAGGAAAACCTGAAGTAAGTGCTGAACCTGAAAACTCATTCTGTGTACTGTACTGTTGGCAGGACATCTTTGTGTTAATACATCTGTCTTCACTGTCCGTAGCTCATCGGGGACTGACAGAGTCGACTTTAAATTCTATGATCTGCTGGAACAAATCCTGGACAAGCAGCCGTCAACATCCTCCACTGTGGTAACAGACTCCATCGAAATATCAGAAGAATCCAATTGTGAATCAGTGACCGAAACAGGTAAAAAAAAATAAACCTTCACTCTCTTTCACACACACTGTTTTACACCAGTGTTATGGACATATGTAGTATTTCAAATGTTGTGCAAGTATAAAAGAAGTACTAAAAACTAGTAAAGCATTTTCTACAGAAAATGTGTGTGATTGCTGTTCGCTAACACGCTGATTAGCTTTATTTTAGTCTTGCATTTTGCTCTTATGAGGTTGTTTTTGTGTTTAGAATTTGCAGGGAAGCTACTAGTTGGGTGCTTGGGCCTAACTTAACAATTTTTCATGTGTCATATATAAATTGAATGATGTTTTATATTTTTTGCAGTAATTTGTACAATATAATAATGGTTATAAAATCAATAGGTTTGAATGGAAGTGAGCCCCAAATGCGTTGACAGAGACTAGATAATACAGATATATAATACACTTACAACTTTCATAATTAGCTTCTATATATCTTTGGGTAAAAAACTGCACTTAATGTTATGGCTGAGATATAAATACGGTGGAGGAGAATTTGGCTTCAATACACAAACACAGAACTAATAATAAGTAATTCACTGTCAATGTCATAATGTCTGAACATGTGACAATTACAGGATAATTGTGAATGCTACCATGTTAAAAAACATAAAACATACTTCTTGGCTGAAACAACTGCAGTAACTTGTGAAATAGTGCGTTCGTACCAAAACCGATACAAAAAGTGACAAGTGCTGTGTTTCTGCTGTAAGATGTAGAAAACAGCATGTCAACAGAGAAATCGTCAACTAGCTCGTGGTCTGACGAGGAGACCCTGGCGCTTATGGAGATCTGGGGCGAGGAAGACGTTCAGAAGGCACTGAGGGGTTCTGTGCACAACGGACACGTTTACGCCGACATTTCGGAGAGACTGCGCGACCTCGGCTACTCAAAGACCTCGGAGCAGTGCCGCTGGAAAGTCAAGTCACTGAGGAACAACTTCCGACACTGCTACGACAGAAAGAAGTAAGATCAATCTTTCAGTTTGCCTGTTTTATCTGTTTGCAAGTATAATCCAGTATGACTCTAATGGTTCATATTTACATCTTTTTGTGCCATCTAGATGTGGAAGAAGAGTAGATTACAAATTCTACCACCAGCTGGAAGAAATACTCGGTCAGGAAGCAGTTTCTATCGATGAGTATGATGAAAAGGACGAACAAGCAGACCAAGATCCAGGTACAGTCATCTTCATTCATTCACACAGCAGTACTATGTTGACACAAAATCCAATCAGTCTTTCTAACTGCTGCATCAACCTGAAATAGGTGCAGATGTGAACACAGCGTGGACGGAGCAGGAGACGGTCGCTCTCGTTGAGGTGTGGGCTGCAGACGACGTGCAGCACAGCCTGAAAACCTGCGTCCGCAACGGGCACATATTTGCCGACTTATCAGAGAAAATGATCGCCATGGGATACCCGAGGACGACGGAGCAGTGCCACTCCCGGATCAAAAGGTTGAAGAAGAGTTACAGGCGTTATTGCAACAGCTGGAGGTAAATAAAATTGCTAAGTAAAAGATAAGACCATCGTCTCCACACCAGCAGACTGTTTCCCAGCTTGCTTTTGATTGATGTTTTCCAGAAGCGGAGGACGGCAAACTGTGTTCCGGTACTTCCACCTCCTGGCTCCGGTGCTTGGTGATGACTCTGTATGTCCTGAAGTGGACAGTGCTGCTACTGACGCCACCTTGCAGACCCTTATGGACAAGGAATCTGACATGTGTAGGTTCAACTATGATCAATCAATTTGTGTCACCACACCATTTATGCAATTTTACCCAGCGGTATTGTGCAGATAATATTTACATTTCATAGATTAAAGCCCAATAATAAATCTGTGGTTCCTCCACTTAGACGAGCAGCCCTCGTCCAGCCACCTCCTGGCTGACCAGAGCAGAAAGATGCCCTGGTCCGACCTGGAGACACGCACCCTGCTGGAGATCTGGGGTGAAGACAACGTCCAGCTCACCCTGAAAGGCTGCCTGAAGAACCGCCACGTGTTCGAGTACATCTCCGAGAAGATGGGTGACGGAGGATTCATAAGGACCTCAGAGCAGTGCTACACACGCATCAAACGCCTTAAACATGGCTTCCTCCATGAAAAGTCAGTGATGACAAAGCTATGAATCATTTTCTTTATATTATTTATTTTTTATTTTTGTCTATAGCCAGCATTAAGAGGCAATTTGGTTGTTTAAATGTCAAACTTTAGACAATAGTCTACAAATCATGTCTGCTCTTTGTCAGGCAGTATTCAATAATTATTTTATTACTATAAAAATAGATAGATGGATTCCTTATTGTCCTTTTCCAAGTAAATGTGTTGCCACAGTCTGTAAAGAGCCATACATACATCCATCCATCCATCCATCCATCCATCCATCCATCCATCCATACATACATACATACATACATACATACATACATACATACATACATACATACATACATACATACATACATACATACATACATACATACATACATACATACATTATACACAACATAAGGCATTGAATGGAGTTGAACTTTTTTAGTAAATGAGAACAATTTATTAATATCCTTCAGCTTTACACTGTATCAGTAGTTTCCATCAATTTAAAACAAACTTTGAAAGCATATTCAAATTTTTTGTTTTGACGTGACCACAAGTATTTGAATTTGACCAACTTTCATTGTGTTGTCAGTGTTGTTTAATTGTCTTGAATAATGATCTGGATTTGGTTAGGATTAGCGTTGCCAGCTAAACAAAAACTAACTGTCACTTTCAATTCAGGGAGGATTATAAATTCTTCAATGAGATGAATGAAATCTTCGGGAGGGAGCTGAAAGTGGAGGACTTGGTCACAGACACGTCAGTCACAGATGAGCCAGATGACTGCACTCAAAAGAAAGGTGAAACTTTTCATAAAAACATCAAACTAGCTATAACACATTTATTACAGTAGTAATGACAGCCTGTTTCTCATGTGAGTGGTATGGCAGCAAAAGAGGCAGGCTTCCCTTCATTTATTTAATTTGTGTCGTGAAAAGTTGAATCAAAACAGATTATAAGCCAAAAAACATTAGGTTCAAGACCAAAAACAAAACATACAGTTACAGTTCCGTATATATCGCAGAATTAGTTAAGAAATGTCCACAAAAAGTGTTGCAATTTATTGTGAAGCTTTCTGTGATATCTTCTGTCATTCATGTCATTTTTCTATAAACTGTACGGATTCTTTTGTTTTTCATTCTGTGACATCCACTCTGTTAGCAACCTCAGGTACCCAGTGGACGGCGGACAGCTCGAAGCTGGCCTGGAGCGACGGGGAGACCCAGCTCCTCCTGGACATTTGGGGGAGCGAGGACATCCAGGAGACCTTAAAAGGCTGCACAAAGAACAAGCACATCTTCATCCAGATCTCCGATGCCATGGCGAGCCAGGGCTACCAGCGCACTCCTGAACAGTGTCAGACCAGAATAAAGAGGCTGAGGGCCAATTTCCGACACTTCCTAGAAGGCAGGAAGTAAGTATTGTTGTTCATTGTGGGGGGATGTGGTTAGATCATGCTGCAGGTCCAAACCTTTACATTCTTAATACGGTTTTGTCCCCTAAGCATATTTCCAACCTCATTACATTTGTACACATTCATTTGTGGCATACATTTCTGTCTCCTTATAACAATCTCTCAAATTCTGTTTCCAGAGGAGAGAAACAGGAATGCAAGTTCTTTGACCAGCTGGTGCAGATATTTGGCAGCAAGTATATAATAAACTCTGACCCGCTGGCCGAAGATACAGCTGATGGCGAAGGTAAGAAGCCACATTGCCTCAATGTTGTCCATCTTGTGAGTGTTATGCAATTGCTTGATCAACTGGATAATGCTTCTCATTATAAAAAGTAAGATTCATCAATTATCGCCAGTCTAATTCATGTTTCAAAAGTTAAAAGTCATGTCACGGCTAATTGAGGAGGGTTTCTAATTTTTTTTACTTGTATTTGTACAGCGTCTTGTATACAGAAATGTTGCTTATATTCTGAATTTTGAGTGACAACTTAAACGCTCACTAACACGTTGGTGTTGGTGTTGTTTTTAATCCATACAAATCGTTTGACAATGTCACGCTGGGGATTGACAGGGGGTTTTTGTACAGAATAAACAAATGAGACATAACATGTTCATTAGTGAGCTACAGAGGTGCTGGGAGGTTGGCAAGCTGTTTCCCCTGTTTTTATTCTAAGACAACTTGCTACATAGTCAACATAAAAACCTGAGAGATTGATCTTCTCATCTAATTCTCAACAATAAACCCATAAACTGTATTTCTCAAAATGTCATTGCTTATAAGTCGTAATCAAAATGTTATATCTAAAATGTACTTGGCAGATCTAGAGACCTGAAACTGTCCGTCATCGTAGAGTCAAATCACAAGGACACAGCAGCTGCAGGATGACTGAAGAACATCCAGAAGGGAACAAACACGGAAGGACACTGAAGCAGAAACTGTTACATTAACAGCTGTGGTGTGCAGTTGTTTACAGATGACGTTTGCCTCTGTACGTACTTCAAATACTTTTACATTCTTTATACACACAGACTGTTGGTGTCTGTCTGTCTGTCTGTCTGTCTGTCTGTCTGTGTGTGTGTGTGTGTGTGTGTGTGTGTGTGTGTGTGTGTGTGTGTGTGTGTGTGTGTGTGTGTGTGTGTGTGTGTGTGCGCGCGTGTGTGTGTGTGTGCGTCCCTCCTACTGTGTGTCTTTGTATCATTTACAATAGAGCCATGAAACTAAAAACCAGGAAGCTCAGGGCTCGAGGGACAATAATGTATTTCTGATTTTGATGTAGTGTGAGTCAAAGAAAATGCAGTTTTAGCTAGTATTTATTTATTTTGTACTTGGAACTAAAAGTGAGTGAATCAAAGCACAAGCAAAAAGAAATATACGCAGAGCCTCTTTTACTGTAACCACAGCGTACATTTGCTTTTTGGTCTTAATTTAGGTTTCACTTGTTAACTTTCTGTCTTTGCACTTGTTTACAATGTCTGAATCTGAGTGATGAAAGTTGAATTCATGAAGCTAATTCTTATTTTTTACACAGTATGAGTTGATTTTTTTCCAGAATTGTATTTATTTAAATTATTGTTTACGCATGTATTTCCAAAGTTTTACAATTTACTTAACATATGTTACGCTTCAAATCTTATTGAATTGCATTTTTTTCACAAACATGTCAAGGTTTTATCACACCCATTAAAAGAAACTTGAAATGTTTGATTGAGGATTTATTTACATGAATTGTTGTGTGTTCTTTTGCGTGACAAGTTCAGCTAAGAGTGTTAGAGATTATTCACAAGCGACCTGTTTTACATTGTCATTTGATTAATGTCATTATAAAATGATCTATTATAACCGCTTTAAGGACGCAAATTCTTAAAATGAAATGTCAATTCTGTAAAAAATGCACAGAAAGCGTGTTTTGTCTTAGATTGTGTGAACTTCATCGCTGTGGGCTAATAACATAATCTATCTCTCCCACCCACACAGACTCTCATGACAATGTACTGCTTTTACTGCAGTCAACCAGAGCTTCCTGCTCTGATTATATTAGATTATTTGTACAATGATGGATATCAGAGGGGGATTGCTAGGCAACGTCTTCTAAACACGCTAAGGTTTCCCGCCACAAGGCCATTAGTTTGACATAGTGTTATATTGTTGAGACATGAAAAAATCTCCCACACTGTAACCATAGCCACACTTATAGTGTATCGGTCACTGAGGCAGAAATGTACAAGCTTTCATTTCATGTACGATGTTATGATCTACAAGTTTGTCAAACACAGAGCGGCAGGGCTGAGCTGGAAAACAAGGGAGTCTCATTAGGGATGGCAGCTCCTGTCGTTCTGTCCACCGCTATAGTATAAGACAATTGCCATTTTGACCAGACATTCGTGTTCCCCTGAGGATGAATCATAGAGTGACTTTGTTGGTGATCACCTTACTTTTCCTCATCTCCTAACATGACATTTTGAGAGACGAGTTTTACAGGCATAATGTAACAAACCAATGTATTGTAAAAATTCAGATTTTGAACTGATGGCACTAGAAGATAAAAAAATCCGGTGATCAAAGTTTTGTGTTCTCCCAAAGACACACAGACAGTCCTATCCCTATAGCCACAAAGCTAGCAATTTACACATAGTATAAGTGCTTTAATTAGCAGTTTATTATTTAAAGGAACAGTGTATTTAGGGGGATCTATTGGCAGAAATGGATTATTATGTTGATAAATATGTTGTTGTTTTTTTATTGTATAATCTCCTGAAATTAATTGTCACAGTGTTTGTGTTGTCTCAGTATGGGTCGTTTATATCCTCTTCACGGAGCCAGCTGCCATACCGTAGCCCAGAGCAAACAAACCAAACAATGGCTCTGAAAAGGTCCATTTGCGTTTTTTGATGAAAGTAACCATGATGCACCACTATGTTTCTAAAGTAGCCGAGAACCAACAAACCAAATACTGTCTCTAGGCAGGGCCTTTTGCATTTTTATATTATCATAAAAAGAGGCCATCGAGACTCTTCGGTAAAAGAAACTGGAAACAAACAACAGCATGGACATGGAGTTCATCAGTTAAGTTTTAAACATGAAAATAGAAAAAAATGATTTGATGAATCTGTATTGTGTATAGCAGGTGTGTACATTTGTTCAGGTAATGCATATTTGATATATATACAATACATAAAATGATTAAGTGAGAAAGTTTAATGATTTATTAGTTCATATAATTTTCTTATTCTTCTTTGGTTTGCCCCCTCTGCCGGTTTGATGTACTCTTTCCTCTCAAAAATAGGCGGCAACACACATGGCAGTCTGTACAGATTCCCAGTCTTTGGCCTCGAGTGCTTGATTTGAGTGGTTTTAATATCAGGCAGCTTGTAGAGGTGGTTCAGCTCTGTGGTTGGCCTGAGGACGACAGTGTCAGGTTTGTGTCCGACTGACCAGGGGCTGCTGGACCTGGACTGTGCTCTGTTTTCAATCCGTGGCAGATGTAGAGGTTTCAGTAGGTCTCGTCTCAGCGGTCTGCACTCCTTGTTTTTGCAGTCTTATTTGATATAAGAATTAAAGACGCATAAGTGAGTAAAACTCAAGATTGACTGAGTATTAAAGTATTAATTACTGCAAGTTATCTGTTTCAAGTTGTACTTTAGCTGTTTAAACTACCATACTGTGGCTCTGGTAGGCTAATTATTCTATGAATGTTTTTGATTTTGCAAAAGATAACTACAATGAATGTTTCAACAAAACAATTATCTAAGTAATTAAGTACAATTCTGATTGTCAAATGTAGATACAAAACTATGAGCAAAAGCTACTTAATTTCAGTGGTTTACTTGTAACGCTTCAGTTTGCACCCCCGGTGTTGGCCGAAGAGCACAAGACAATCTACAGGCTAGATTGTGTCCCTCTGGTAAAATGTGTAAAGTCAAGGCTAAGTTATTTGGAATGATTTATGATCAAACAGCTCTTCTAAACAGATCTCACCTGCAGGTAACATGGGCAGTCCCCCAAAACCACGTCTGTCCTGCTGTGGATGCCGCGAGTCCAACCAGAGGCTGGAGGCTGAGGATCGTTTGCTCGACTGCTGGACCTGCTGCTGGGCAACAGCTCTAACAGGTAATGGGGGAAGATGGGTGGAAAGCAGTTTGCCACTACCTGCATTCTGAATTGTTATACAGCAGAAATAAAAGAAGAAGGGGAACGTCAGGGGGAGAGACAACTTGCTTTAACTCTTCTCTACTACTAGTTATTAATAGTAATGATAAACACAATAATATTAGAAATCATCCAAATGCAAAAACTATAATTAGGATTAACCATTTTGTTGCCTGTGTGTCGTTTCATCAGCTGGCCATTGCCAATTTGTGGCAGGGTGCATCCGTGTACAACACACTTGGACTTCCGTGATGTCAAGAAGAAATGGACATCTGCATGAAACTGGTATATGTCACAAAATAAATATAAATCAGAGTGAGTTTTGATAAATGAAAACAAGGGAGCAACAGTGTTGATGGTAATATGTACCAACCCTTTGGTTCCCATTCATTCTTTCCTCTCTCCTCTCATGTTTTTCCTTGATGTTTGGCAGCCACCTTGTTAGAAAGTTCAAGGAGGTTAAAACGTGTAACTGTACTATTGAAGGATCAGGACCTTGTAGATTAATCACTGAGTTTCTTACCTTTGCTTCTGGTCGCTCATGGTTTCAGTCTGACAATACAGTGATCTGAAATAGATGAGGTAAATGTCTCTCACAAAAATACGATGATCAGTATGCAGTTTGCAGATATGATGCTTCTGGTTGTTGTGAATGTGGACTAATGAACTGTGAAACATGGAACACATGGACCAACAGCTGTGCATTATATGACAACACAGTTCTACCTGTACATTCCATTCGTACATTCTATTCGAACATTCCATTTGTACACTCCAATATAAATACAATTCGCTGTGAAAATAATCAATTAATCATGATTAATTAGATATATCCTATCATTACAAGAGGTTAAATAAATAAAAATTATGACGATGACATTTTCTATATTTCAAAGTTATTATAATTATTATTCAAAGGATTTCATTCTTACAGTTACAGTGTATTATTATGTCTCTTCTCGTCACAGTATCATTATCAGTAAAACCATATTAGCAGGAGAGAATCAGAAATGTTTGTAAATGTTTTTGTATTTCACTGAACCAACTGATTTTCACGTCAGTGCCCTCACCTTTTCCAAATTGAAACATCATCTGTTAGTAACGTTTGCACTGCAACTCTCAACTGCTGCCCACTGGGTGGCGCCAGTAGATAATAGGTACTCTACTGTGACTGGACTTGCCTCAAAACAGTATATCAGAACTGTATGTCAGGTACTGCTGTCCATTTACAATATTGTGTCAGTATCCAAACTGAAAATCTTTGTACCAGTGTCACTGACATAAACACACTCCATGTAACACACACATGCAGTATAGACAGGGACAAACACATGCAGCTCTCAGAGAGCTAGGACAGTAATTACGTGTCTAAATCTGACAGAGCGTCCAACCGCCAATGTCTGGCCGCCTGCCAGTGTGTGTGTGTGTGTGTGTGTGTGTGTGTGTGTGTGTGTGTGTGTGTGTGTGTGTGTGTGTGTGTGTGTGTGTGTGTGTGTGTGTGTGTGTGTGTGTGTGTGTGTTGTGTGTGTGTGTGTGTGTGTTTTTATGTGCCTGTGCCTGTGTGTGTAACATTGGTGAAGACAGAGACAGGCTGGCTGGAATCTTTTGAGGGAAGGGTTATACTGAGGGTGTTGCTGCACTCAAGAACACACACGCACACACACACCACACACAAACACACAAACACACACACACACACACACACACACACACACACACACACACACACACATACATACACACAAACACACATACAAGAAGGCCAACAGTGCCACATCACCCACCTCACCCTCACACACTGTTTCTACACTCATATCACAATATAATATATATATATATAATGTGTTGCAATCAGATGTAGAAACCACAATGAATTGTCCTTAAGTAGACAATTCATTCAGGTATTTCTGCTTTACTTGAGTATTTCAAATTTACTTCTACTTCACAAATTTTTGGAGGGAAAGTTTGTATTTTTAGACCTAACAGCATCTGTTACTTCTATGTGAGGCATCTCAATAAATCTTCCACTAACGCTTTCAGTGATTCAGAACTAGACCTGACATCTGCACTTTCTGGGCCTACACATTGAAACATTTCCCAGTTTCCTCTTCTCCTTTCTTTCTGTGTTTTTCCATCAGACATCTCCTGACACAGATAGGTGACAAATTAAAGGAAAAAAACAGCACAAAGTGTCTTTATGAGATGTTGTTCCAGCACAAAATAAGTTATCCAAGGCTCTAGAGCTCTACTTTCCAGCTTCTTTCTTCATTTGGTGTTTAGTTTTACAATTCACCCCAAAATAGCTGTTCAGTTAGATTCATCATTTCTATACTCATCAAACTATTCAGTGACCCTTTGTGCCCTGTGGATGGGGACTGTCATTATGGGACAAATCACTAGTCACATAGCATGATAGGATGTTAAAGTCACATGTACGGAGGCGTCATGGGTAATGGTCCACCTCTCTTTTATTTATGTTCTTATTTGTGACCTTATATATGAGTGAATTCAGAAGCCTACAACAGAGGGGGGCATGGCGGGGTTGTGTAACTTGCAACTGAGTCATTCCTCCCTGAGGGCAGACATTTTCACCCTGCTTCATTACTGCAACAGGCAGGCTCACGTTCTCTCTCTCTCGTTTTGTGTGTGTGTGTGTGTGTGTGTGTGTGTGTGTGTGTGTGTGTGTGTGTGTGTGTGTGGGTCAGACATTCTCATCCTGCTATGTCCTCAAACATGCAGCTTCATGCTCTGCCCTCCACTGCTGGCACACGTGTGAAGGACAGAACATAAGGGAGAGAGGAAGGAGGGAGTTTATCGTTTAGAAGTGGTTCAGAAGTCAAAGAACACACATCATGAAGCAGAAAGATAGAATGTGTGTGTGTGTGTGTGTGTGTGTGTGTGTGTGTGTGTGTGTGTGTGTGTGTGTGTGTGTGTGTGTGTGTGTGTGTGTGTGTGTGTGTGTGTGTGTATGTGTGTGTAGGGAGCCTCCCTCCCTCGGGGTTGTGTATGGGCTTGTTACAGCAACATTCCTCCACTCAGCTGCTTCTGAGCAGCACATTCCAGAAAGAGAGAGATAGAAAAGAGAAAAGAGAGTGAGTAAAAGGGGAGAGAAAAGGAGGAAGAGAAGAGGAGGGAGAGATAAAAGAGGGGAGTAGGAACAAAGAGGGAGTAAGAGAGGGAGGGAAAGAGAGGGCGTAGTCCAAGCTGAGAGGATAGACAGGGGTGAGTGGTTGAGGCAGAACACGGGAATATTAATATAATATGTAATTGATCCCTGTTGTAACCCCTCTTCCAAACAGAGAGGTCAAAGGTCAGGGTCAGATACAGTACAGAGAAAACAGAAGCAGTGCTGAGAAAAGGAAGTGACAGAGAGAAGGGGGTGGATCTCAGGAGGCTTTTCTTAAAATATTATTCCCCATATAACCATAACACACAGACTAAGTAGAGTACTTGGTGTGTGTTCATCTGTTCAGTCTTCTTGACCTGTTTCCATGAACTGTGGAAGAAAGAAACAAATCTCACCACAAACACAGTCATGCATAATGATTCAGCCACATGATTAGAGTCACTGTAGGAACACAAATGTGACATTAGGACAGAGCTCATCTCACTGCAATCTGTTAGTTAGAGAGTTTATTGGCTTAAAGATAACAACACAAAAATATGAAATAACTTAAGGGATCAAAAGAAAACATTATGCCCAAATAGTACCCGTTCAATTCTGTCTGCCCCTGAATAGCATTCCTAAATAACACTTTAAGGCAAATATTCAAAGACTGTATTGTCTGTGGCTATAAATATGAATTAGAGAATTAGAGTTCACATTGATACAGGGAAGTAAAAAAAAAAACCCAAATTCCCTAGTTTCAGCTCATGTGACAGTCAACTGAATATCTTTGCGTTTTGGACTATTGGTTGGACAAAACACATGTCACCTCAGGCTTGTTTACAGACTGTGTGTTGTGTGTTCTGTCCTTCTTGTTAATGTTCACGTTCTTGACTCAAAGTTCACTTTATTTTGTCTCAGAGACGGACAGAAAGGAGAAGAACAATTACTGGCTGTGATGAAGGCTCTGTTATCAGACAGGAAAATCAACGGTGTCGATTATGTCTGGTAAATGAAGAGAGAGTACAGAAACATAGAAAGAAAACATAAGACATTTACCAAGTAACAAAAAGCAGTTTGTGTGTGAAAGCTTGTTGGCTGAGTGACAGCGTCTCCTTCTACTTCTCCTTCTTCCTCAGACTGAATGGACGGGTTTGTTTGTTGTCACTGGTAGAACTAAAGGAAAACAATGCCACTCGATTCCCCTTTTCTCCTTGTGTGTGTTTATCGGAAGACAGTTAATCATGCATAAGTGTCTATTGAGTTGCCGTCCCCCAAAAGCTCTATCCAGAATACCAATTTACCATTTGCTCTTTTCTCTTCTCCCCATTTCCGTTGCTCTGTCTTTCTCACCAGCTTTCTCTGTTCCATTCAAATGAAATGGCATTGGATGCTCAAAATTAGCATACCTTAATCAAAAATAGTGTTGCAAAACACCACACTTTTTAGTGTATAAAAACAACAGATTTCACGTATGTACAACAGAGACCATTAGCAGGGATGTTTAATGGTAATTTGTTTGTTTCTATTTCTGGCTGCATTTTAATCCAGATTATATATCTGACCCACTAATCTGTTGGGTGTTAGCTGCTTCCTTACTATCTATCTATCTATCTATCTATCTATCTATCTATCTATCTATCTATCTATCTATCTATCTATCTATCTATCTATCTATCTATCTATCTATCTATCTATCTATCTATCTATCTATCTATCTATCTATCTATCTATCTATCTATCTATCTATCTATCTATCTATCTATCTATCCATGTTAGTGCTCTAGATTAAATCAATAACAGCTGAATTAAACTGTAGTAAGAAGGTAACTGTAACATGTACTCTCCTATATCTGGTGACAGAGTGCAACTTTAGAGATAGTGGAGCAGGTCAGTGGGTTCACTGTGTTATTGTTTGCATGTGACTCCCACCACCGCTAAAACGAGTTGAAGGAATTAGACAAAGCGCCACCTGGACCTCTTACTTAAAAAAATGCTTTCACATTAATGCATCAATGATTTACGATAATTCAAAGGGATTATTCTCAGTGATGATTTATGCAAGCAACTGTTTTAGACAAATGACAATAAGGTTAGATGTAAGAGTAGGAAGTTAGTCAAGAATAATTTAGATCAGAGGTTAATGAGAAAATGTATCCCCTTTTACACAACAGATAAAATCATAACATGGGAGGTTTTAACAATCAGATATACTATGCATAAAGGGAAACATATTTATTAAAAAATGCATGCAGTCTTTTCATAGGATAACTTGTGGCTGGAAAATTATTACAATTTAGTTTATGTATTTTATTAGTCTCCCATTCCAAACGAAATAAATCCAATGTTTTATTGGCTTGACAAGAAAATAAAAACGTGCTGCAAAATGATAATTGGTCAATCTGGCAGTTAATGACATATTAAAACAGAGATATAGCCACACAACACATAACATTGGCATTATGAATACTCTAGGCAATAAAATACAATTCACAAAATATAGGACTTTTAGAAGAAAAAAAAAGGATTGCTGTACATATTCATAGAATTACGCGTTAATTCAGTATACATATCAGTTTACACTTACAATACCAGTCAAAAGTTTGGACACACCTTCTCATTCAACTACTTTGAAGAATCTAAAATGTAAAACATATTCTGGTTTATTGAGCATTTATTTGTTTACCACATAATTCCATATGTGTTCCTTCATAGTTTGGATGTCTTCAATATTAATCTACAATGTAGAAAAAAATAAAAATAAAAATAAAGAAAAACCATTGAAGGTGTGCCCAAACTTTTGACTGGTACTGTATGTCAAATATAATTTTTTGTTGAAGCTTTTTTTAACAGTAATTTAGTTATTTTGTATTCTGGCAGAAAATGTGGTTTATAACACCAATGTCGACGTCGAAACGCGTCAAAACGACAGACACACATTCTATCCAATCAAACGTTGTTCTTCGTTAGAGCTACATTTACATCAGCCAATGGAATTCTAATGTTTGCTGTCAGCCGTCCAATCACAGCCAGCTATGTCCTGGAAGGGGAGGGACATGTTCCTCCTCGGCTTTGCCCAGTCCGGATGTTCCCCAGTAGCGAATAACTAGCAGCAGTGTGTGTGAATGTGGCAACCGAGGTAGACAGGGAGGGGTAGATAGACTGACCACACCAGGGCTTTTTTTTTGGGAGGGGGGCTCTTATTTCTTTATTTTTCTGTTCTTGCAGAGCCAAGTGTGCACTCTTTATGTGACGCCCCGGCTGTGAACTTATTCGTGGACGTGAAAGCCCGGCCGCTGCTGCTTTTCTCCGGGACTAATCGTTGTGAGAAGCAGCCCAGAAGAAAGAAGCAAAGGGAGAAACAACATGGGGCGATAATAAAAAAAAAAAAAAAAAGGTGTTGTGTTATGAACCGACGATGAGTCTCTGGGAGGATCCGTGAAGCTTATTTATTCTTATTTATTCCCCCCATTTCCCCCTTGTGTCCTTTTTTTTTTTTTGTTGTTTTTATTTTTTTTTTTCTCCTCCCTTTTCCTACTTTGGGAGGTTGCTTTGATTTTTTTTTTTTTTTTTTTTTTTTAAAAAGGAGAGAAAAAAAAACAGGCACCGGGACCAAGGATGGACCAAGCCGGCATCCTGAGAAAGTTTATCCAGGGGGTGAAGGCCATGAGCGAGGGGGACGAGGAGAGGGGAGAGGACAACTTCGGCAGCGACTTTATGGTGGGTCAAAAATGAACACGAGCCTCCTTTTACCTTTTTATATCCAACCTGCACAAAAAACCCTCTCTCCCATCACTATCTCCTCCTTTTCCTCAACACTGACTCCCCCTCCCTCCACCCCATCTCACCCCCATATCTCACCCCCCCCCCGTCTCCTGGTTCCATGTATCCCCCAGGAGGTGAGGCAGGGGCGGCCACACTGCCCTCTTCCTTTTCCTCCCGTTTCCAGGCTTTACATGGCGGCCTAGCATTGTCTCCCAAACCACACAAACACCACCGGCTCCTTTTTTCCCCTTTTTTTCTCTTCTTCTTAAATAATAGAAATGAACAGCAAAACCACACACATTCACGTCATTTTTTAACATAGATGGGATAGCTAAGGGTAAATGCTGTGCTAAAGTGCAGTTATTATGGCTTACTGTCTGATAACCATGCCTGATTGTTAGGATACAGTGCAGTGATTCATTGTCCTCTGTCATACTCCCATCAGCAGTGACTATGCAATGACCAAACTGAGCTTAATTGTATGTATTGTCTCCTATGGTGTACCTGTAGTAAGCCTGTGCGTCGTTTTCCATGTCGCCTATTGATATAAATCTCTATGAAATATTTACAGAACGACTGCAGATGCTTACTCAGTAGAAGTTTTGTGCAGATCTGTACGGTAGTGGATGACAGATCCACCTGAAGACAGTTAGATCAGTAGCTTTATTTGCTAAGTATAGTTTCCCCAGCGATACACACGGTTTACTCCACCCTTGTTGATTATATAAAGGGTGCAGAACATATGTGAGACAGAGTTTAATGTGATTCAATTCAACTGCACCACAATCTAGTCTCCAAAATGACCGTGAAGTTGATTCAAAACAGTTTAAAACCAAACCTCATAGCCTTCATGAGGGTTGGATTGAGTGCAGGGCTGTGCATGTTGATAAACTGGCAACTGAATGTGTATCTAGGAAAAGAAACAAAACCTAAATTGTCTTCCCTTTCTCTTGTTGTCCCTCATAGTTAGGGGCTGCAACATGCATCCTGTTTGTGATCATGATTCAATGTTTGAGCCAACGTTGACAAGGATATAACTAATAGTGTAGCAAATTCTATTGTACTGTATTTTGTTATTTTACTACCTTCTTACCTGTGTAAAGAGACATTTATTGATAAATATTGCTAGCATATTTTGTTTGCCTTATGCTGACCTGCAGTCATACCCACAATGCATCGCTGGATGATGTTGTCTCCAAACTCCAAATAGGACTTGTCCGCAGGTTGCGAAATTACTGACATAGCCACAACCAGTATGGCACTTCTGTAATACCATTTGCATCACTATGTGGTCATTTTACGTAAATGGTTTTGGTTGGGATACGTTAGGAAATGGTGTGCTAGCTGGAGGATACGTTCACATTTTTTATTTACGAGTTTAAGTGAATGTAACTGAGTAAATCCTCTAAAGGATTCAGAAAGAAACAGGCCTCAGTTACAGTTGAACTAGTTCTAGCAGCAGATTGTAGGTTTGGATTTCCTTTGTGATTCACATCATGTTTAGGGAAGTTAAATGTTGGTTTGTTTTCTTGTACTGTAGTTTGATTGTTTGTAAAGGAGGCGAATCAGCGTCTGGGTGAACTTTCTTCTCCTTTTTGCCTACAGTTACACACACACACACACACACACACACACACACACACACACACACACACACACACACACACACACACACACACACACACACACACACTCTTCCTTCTCCTTGCTTCCCTACTTCATCCAAGCTGCTTGCTCGAGCTTGCAACATTCTTTCTTGGCCCATTTCATAACATATTGTCCTGGCTTTAAAACTGCAGCTCTATCAACTCCTGGGCATACTTTGGATAAAAGCTACACAAATTGTCAGGCTTCTTGCGCTGAAAATAGGAATATAACAAACTCTGAAATAAGATACAATTCTGTGAATGTGTCCAGGTTCTTGCTGAAGACCGTGATGACAGGGAGGTAGCGTATGTTACACTTAAACCAGACTATGAGGGGCGTTGGGCTGTGTGAGAGGCATTGAGGAAGTGCTCTATGGATGAACTTCTGTACAGCCATATAGATGGAATACTCTTATAGTATATCTGAATTTCCCAAATGATATTCAGAGTACATTTTATTGGCGGCTGGTGCCTCTTAATCTTAAATTCTTCATGTAGAGTTGACCGGGGTAAATGTAGGTTCTTCTTTAGGTAACTCAAGACCTCTCATTCATAACTTTACACACATCCACGCCTTGTCAAATTGCATTCTACAACCACCGCTTTTTTATATTGGGAGGAACCGTAGGAGATGTGATCTGATGGCTTGTGGGTGGGAAATTAGTTTCTTTATTAATTTTCCCAACAAAACATTCCTTCAGCCCCTTATTGCTACTGAAAATCGCAGCCTTTGAATCAGAAATCCCCTTTTCAAACATCCCGGATACCACTGGCTGCTTGTCATGCCTTGATTTTTCATGTGATATCTGCTCAGTTTCCTTTTTTAAATGAGCTTTATGGGCATGAAACAAATGTATAAATAATTCCTTTCTACAGTGAAACATATTTCCTGTTAGCCTTTAGGCTATCACACATCCCTCCTTAGGGTAACATGACTGTAAAACTGCTCAAGTAAATGTCATTTCTGGGCCATGTGAAGGCTTCAGTTTGAATTTTACTTACAGAAATACAGTAATTCTTTTGCATGGAAACCTGCTGAATGTTTATAAATATGCTTTCGGATGGCAACATCTGCTGTATAAATTAAGAGTTTCATCTATATTATACAGCAGCTTGTAGACACGAAAACATGTTCTGATTGAGCACAGGTTGGCTGTGTGTCACTGTAGACTCGTCACCCAACATGTAAGTAAATGCTTTAGCAGGTTGCTTCGGGTCTGTCTCACCAATCTTGAGCCTTGGGTGAAGCTTTCTGTTGCTGGAGTCAAACTCACGATGCCACGAGCACATGGGGTGTGCTCCTTTGCACACTGAGTCATCAGAACACCCACTCTGAACGCCTATTGTTGTTTATTTATAGAATGTCTTTTATTGGCATAATTACAATGCACTGGAAGGACAACAAGTCCGATATTATATACTTCGTTTGATACTCCTTCTGCAGCTGTTTGATGGAACAGGAACACTTGCATTTTTTTTCTACCTGGCACCCAAATGTGTGAAGTGTCTTTTTTTTTTTTTTTTTTTTTTTTTTTTTTTGCAACATTCAGGCCCTAATCAGACCGAGCTTGTTTGCAGGTGGAATATAGGCCTTGTGCTACCTTTTTTTTTGTTGCCCACAGAGTTTTTTTGTGGTTCTCGTCTTTTTTATGTGTGCTAACGTTAGCTTGAAGCAAACTATGAACTGTATGCTACCTCGTTGTTTAAAGTACAGTTTAAATGAATGAAAACAACTTAACTAAAATCTCAAGTACTCTACTTATTTGCCTCCTGCTGTTTCCTGAGAGTAGATCATTGTAACTATAGTTTGTAAACTCACATAGCTCCGAATATTTTTTTTTTATGCAAAACATTCCGTAGTAGCTGTTATATATTATTTTCTTTATGATATCACTTGAAGCTGTTCATGTTAATGTTCCTAATTAAATGAGAAAATACTTTTCTTTCTCTATTTTTTCATTTGCCAACTACCTACTAGGACTATACAAAAATAGGCTTTACCATGTCCCATATACTATAAATCAATTGAATTACCATAACATAGATTTATGTTTGTTTCGAGATATGTAATGACCTATAACGGGATAAAAGATTTTGGCCATATCAACCAGGCCTATTTCCTAGCAATGTTTCTATTATTTCTTTCTTGACCATCAAAAATTTTCCGACAAGTATTGTTGAGTTTTTTTTTAGGGTTGAACTAAACAGCTTTGCAGCATGTTAGTGGATCCAAATGGCAATAAGAACTCCAGTGACACCAGTAAAAGGTATTATCATTGCAACCGATCTAGTCTGAAGATGATTGCTTCAGTCAAAGGGATACAAATGGGATGAAAGGCAAAATATGCGAGTCGAGTCCTGGAGTCTGTGTCATGACGCAGGTTCTGCAATATAGGGGCATCTTTACAGTCGTTGGTTTCACAAAACCAAACAATGGCAATCTCACTTGAGGGTTAACAAGGGTTGTTATCAAACAGCTCTGTCAACCCACGACTTTCCAAACCAGCTATTAGTGCGCTTATATAAGACAGCCCCGAGTTTTTTTTTTTTAAACAAATAGCCAGTTACAGAGGCAACGGCATGGGCACATTCAGATTCAACATTTGGGGGAAATGTACCCATTATAGTTCTAGATATAATATGATTCAGTAAGTAAACAGAAAAGATATTAACGCAGAACTAGAATACTAAAACGTGCAAAATAAGACTTCCCAAAGATAATGGGAAAAGATGAAATAAACAGAATTTTGGAGATTGATAATCTTTACATAAATGTATCATCTTCATTCAAATTATAACAAAAAATGTCACACAGTTTTTATTTTGAAGGCCAGGTAGGATTGCGGGAGATAAACTGCAGTTGGCCTGAATATCAGATAACACCAGCTACATTACTAGCTACCTTCCAACTAAACGCACATTTAAGAGCACACAGTGATCTATAAAGAGTCCTGTATTAAGACTGATCATAAACCATCCTGCTAGAGAAGAACTAGTTTGGCTTCAATTGGCTTCCTTAATGGCGTAAATTTGCGTATCAAAGTTAAACTGGATTGGAAACTCAGCGTTGGTTCACTTCGCTGCCATGAGCGAATCATCTGATGTCGACACTTCCTTTTCGAATGAATTGAACGTTGTGTTGAATGCTGTGACCAGACCCGTCCAAAGTTGTATTGCTGACTCACAAATCTGGCTTTGTGAAACAAGCTTCATGTATCAATGGCCTGAGAGCTAACTTCCCGCTGTCGTGTTGGCTGTATTTTACACTTCAGTTTTGATTTGTTACTTCCTGTGGGCAGATAATAAATGTTTGAATTTTATCACAGCAAAGAGAGAAAAGCAATCCAAGGATTCTCTTCTTTGATGCTGGATCTCTTTCTTGATCTTAAGACTTATGTATTTTTACATAAAAAGTGAAGTCTAATAGTGTTTAGGTGACAGATGTACATATAGTACATTGAGTGAGTGAGTTGTTAGGTGTAGCGTTAAGCTGAAGACCAGGTTGATTGAGCACACAGCTGTTGATAGACATACAAGCTGCAGGGGTTGAGCTTGTGACCTCAGTGTTATGGGAAACCCTCTGTAACTACTAGGCCACCATGCAGCCTGAAACAAGAAACATGCTATTACAGAGGACTTTAAAAAATGCCACAGTGTTTGTTGTACATGTGCATTTTTGAACGGTTGTCCCCAGTGGCGGTGGAGCTCCAAACCCTGGCAGCGTCTTGGTAGTAGCACAGAATACACAAGGTGCAACTCACAGCATTAATATAGCAGCAAACGACTATTATCTATGTAAAGACGTAGTGGAGTAATGTCTACCTGAGCAGAGAACGAGGGCTATCTCCCTTTCTGTGTTTTTTAACGGAGCTTTTCCTTCTGCACTGGCTGCATTTCAGCAGCCTGCTTAGCCGTCGTCATGTTTGGGGCAGGTGAGAGGCAATAGAAATGATCACAATTTCGTATATATATATCACCTTTTATAATTTATGCGAAAATCTAACTTGTTGACAAACACGGAGCTGAGAACAAATTTCTACAAACACATTGCAGTTTTGGCGTCATTTCATACGTCCCCATGTGGCACACGAACAGACGTCTGCATGTGAACAGATGCCTGGATATTGCGATTTGAGACACTTTGGGTGTCTTTTATAAAGGTGTAAGAATAATTTCACAGGTCCAGTAAATGAAGCTAAAAAAAGGTTGGAAATGACGAGATAACATTTTTAAAAAAAGCATGATGTAAATAAACCAATGGGCTGAAAATAAAATGTGTTACCAATTACGTCTGTCATGCGTGATATGGTTTCTAAATAAAAGCACACATACCTGCTTTTGGAAACACTGGGCTCAACATTGTTGTCTAGACAAGGTTTAGACGTATGTGATCCACCTCTGTGTGTGCGTGTTTGTGTGTGTGTTCCTGTTTGTGTGTGTGTTCCTGCCCCACCTTTGCGAGCAGATTACTCCCAAGCAGCATATCAAAGACAGCGAAAAAGTGCAAACACACACACTTCTCTAAACGTGTGTCCTGTTGGGCATAAAAACACTCAGAGGAGAGGCAAGAAAATTAGATGTGATGATGCCTAGCATGCTAGTGTGCGTGTGTGTCTGAGAGTGTGTGTTCTTGTGGGTTTGTGTGTGGTAGCTATTTCCACAGTCACCAGGGGGGCTTCCCCTCGTCCTCTGTGAGTTGTGTGTGTGCATTTTAAGTGCCTGCACACATATCTGAGCCTGCAGCACATGATCTGGAAGCCTTTATGCCCACACACACACACACACACACACACACACACACACACACACACACACACACACACACACACACACACACACACATCTCTCACTGGTCAGGGATGCAAGGACCCCATTTGTGTATATCAGCATGGAAGGCAAGTGCCGGTTTATATTGTGTGTTTCCAGGAGAAGAGTGGAATTTTGTTCAGGGAACTTCATGCAGAGATTGTTCAGAGTTATTTTAGATTAACTCGGCAAATGCAGTCAACTGGAGACATTTATACATTTTTTTTAATTTGGGTTCACCATAACTGGTCAAATCTGCCATCTTCCATCACTGGCTGAGAAATGAGAAGACTGGTGTGTATGTTTGCACGGCTCTGCGTTTTTATTAGCTTGTTTGTGTGCGTGGATGCAGAGGGGTACACTGCAGGGGTCAGCTTCTGTTTTTTGTGTGTTTGTGTGCGTGTGTGTGTGGCAACCACTGTAAGCCCGCCTCATGTTACTGTAACAAGACTTCCCAATTTCCTCTGGTGTCACAAGCCTCCCTCCTTCTTTCTCACACCCCACCCCACCCCCTCTCCCCTCCCCTCCCCTCCCACAGCTTAACCCAGAAACCAGCGTTTTGAGCCGGGGTGTTTCTCAGAAGAGAGAACACAATATTTCCGCTCTGGAGTAAATGTGTGTGTGTGTGTATGTGTATGTGTGTACATGAGAAAAAAAAAAGAGAGAGAGAGAGAGAGAGAGAGAGGCCTTACATGATGAAAGCTAGCTGAGCCACCAACAATGCGCAAGATCTTTATTGATCAAGATAAGGAGACCACACACACAAACGCTCTGCGGTAATAGTCATCTTTGCCATGGCAACTCACTGTGTGTCCTTGAGGTGGGAAGGATACTAATAATTGTATTCAATTATTATAATATCAATAAACAAACACAGAATGCCAATTCTGTGAGCCCAGTTTGGACCCCCCCCCCCCCATATGTACTGTGAATATCAGAGCCGTGGTTAATACATGCACACAAACACTAAACACACAATGAGCTCCCGTCCCAGGTGATTGGGCTCATATGCGGTTTTGTCCACATCTGCTTCCTGCAGCAGGCCTAGCTGAAGAGCGGGAAATTACCACCAGGCAAATATCCGAAAATGTTCGCTCGGTTTGTGAGCTTTTAGAGGGCGTTTATTGTTGCTGAGCTCATTTCAGAGACCGAAGTGATAGTGAAGAGGGAGGGGAGGTCACACTGTGAAAATCATGTCATTCTGGTGTTCACAGGGGAAGTCACATGGTGGTCAGCTGCAGAATAGCACAACTGATAGCTGAATAAACTCCCTTTTACCTGATTGCCCAGTCCCTATTATTTATCACTGTATTGTAATTGTTTAGCATCTATCGTTGATCTTGTGTCATGGCGTTTTTTTATATCATACACCTGATAAACAGTTTCAATTTTTATTTTTTTATTTTAACTAGCAAAATGTTTACACTTGTCTGTACTTGATAGTAATCAGAAGAAATGTAAACTTCATCAACTTCTCAATAGTCAAATTTTGGGCCAATTCTAACTGTAATTTTCAGGGAATCTGCAAAGGTGAATGCGGATCAATGTGTTTCCATCCACTGCTGTTGCAAATATGACAATTTTGGCGCATTGAGATTAACAGTTGGTGGTTACACGTTTAAGTTTGAGGAACGTTGCAGTCTTCTCAGTCTTTTTGTGATATTAAGACAGTTATCGTGTTTCAACTCAGGTTTGTAAGGGTTGTTTTGTGAAAACGTTCACAAAAACAGGTTTAGGAAACACACTGATAAATTTACACGACCCAACAGATATTCTGACACTGAAACCAGAAGATTGTCTTTTGGTTTTCATTAACATTTTACCAAATCTATCACTCATCTGTTCTCTGATTGTGTTTGGGGCTCCTAAAAGCCCCAAACACAATCACTCATTATTGAAAGAAAGCCGTATAAGGAAGTTTTTTTCTGTGTCTGTCTTTCTCACATACAGCGTACTGTATGGGTCTGTGTACTATACACGCCAAGCAGTGGTTTGAGGTCCCAAAGGAAGTGGGAGCCCAGAAGTGACGGTGGTTTTAAATGGCTGGTTGAACCGGCTGCTTTCAGTTCAGGCCAGGTGTTTCCAGCAGTCAGTGTGACCCTCTCTACAACGACATACACTCCTCTAAGTTTCTTTTGTGATTAAATCCTTTAAGTTTCTTTCGCGGATCCTGTTTATAAAATCATGTTCTGCTTTTTGTGTCGTCATATTCGCATGTTTAAGGTGCTGCCTGAGTGATTTGTATAACAGTCAGACATTCGGTCAGATGGTTAAGGAACTGAAAATGAAAGATTGACAGATACAGAAAAAAGGGAAGCCTGATTACTAACTTAAAGAAAGCACATTCTGCTTTGTGCCATTGAGTGAATGCTGTTACAACTCTGTGTGTGAGTGTGTGAGTGTGTGAGTGTGTGAGTGTGTGAGTGAGTGAGTGAGTGAGTGAGTGTGTTAAATGCCCACTCATGCTATCAGTGCTCTACTGACCTATTTCCGCCAGTAGCCATGAAGTGGAAATCACTGCACAATGCATGCATGTGTGCATGTTTGCACGTGTGTGTATATACAGCTTGGCAACTGATGCTGGTCGTCGGACATTATCTTTGTCCCGATCTTTAGTTAACGAGGAGGTCTCACGCACACACACACACACACACACACACACACACACACACACACACACACACACACACACACACACACACACACACACACACACACACACACACACAGTCCAGGCCCTCCTTACTCTTGCTAAAGGTCAGGGTTGGGTTTCTTGTTATTTCCGTAGTGATTGAGCTTGATTATTGAGCTCTGTTCTGCTGTTAAACTAACAGTGGCACCTGACATGGTGATCTGTTATCTGAAAATGTGATTTCCTTAATTTCAGTTTTTTTTTTTTACAAAACAAAGCAATTACAGAAGAAATTCAACATTTTGGGATTTATGATTATTTGCTTTATTGCCGAGAGTCTGATCAGAAGATTGATACGACTCTCATATGAAGCTGCAGCCAGCAGCTGTTTAGCTTTTGCTTATCATCACAAGATAGAAAAGGGGGAACATGGCTGGCTTGACTATCTAAAGGTACCAAAATCCACCTATCAGCACCTCTAATTAACACATTCAACCTTGTTTGTTTAATTTGCACAAAAACTGAGTTAAAAAAATAATAATCAGTTTGCTGGTTTAAGGGTGGTGCTGCTGGGCTATTTCTTGGCCCTGAGAGGAAACTTCTTAGAGTGTCTTTATGCTAAGCTAAGCAGGAGAAGCTAAACTTGGCATAAAGCATACGCTTATCGAATTGAGCTAAGCAGAGCGACATATAGATGCGTATAGAGAGCCATACAGACCCTGTTAGTCTCTGTGCTGTGGGGGTGCATCTTTTCTCTGCATGCGGGAGATTGATTTTTCTGAGAGCTTTGTAAGAGGTGACCTATTTTGTGTGTGTGTGTGTGTGTGTGTGTGTGTGTGTGTGTGTGTGTGTGTGTGTGTGTGTGTGTGTGTGTGTGTGTGTGTGTGTGTGTGTGTGTGTGTGTGTGTGTGTGTGTGTGTGTGTGTGTGTGTGTGTGTGTGTGTGTGTGTGTGCGTGGAAGGTGACCGTCAGCACAGCCTCTCTGCCACTAGCGCAAGACACCCTCACTTCCTGGCCACACACACACTTTTTCCCATCGCTTCTACAGGAAGAGCATATTTTCTGCCGATCAGAGCTTATGACTGAGCTCAAAAAAGAGAATGTGTTTCTCTGTGTGTGTGTGTGTGTGTGTGTGTGTGTGAATAATTCAGTGTGCTAGGGAAGTACAGCTATGCTGACTTATTCAGCCAGGAGACAGAAAGTAGGTTAGACCCACTATCTCTCTCTCTCTTTTTACCTCTACCTCTCTGGGGCTCCTTCTACCTTTACCTCTCTTGACATTTTTTAATCTTCGTCTCTTCTTTCGTTTCCTAATCTTCTCTTTCCGTTGTCTCTCCATCTGTCTCTCTCTCTGTGTCCAATAGCTGCCCTGGCATCCTTGAGCCATTTTAAGTCAAGTCATTGTGAAGAAATGTGTCTGCAAACACACACATGACTCAGTCACAGCCTGAAGGGGTCTGTGAAGTAGGCACTGTGCTTTTTTTGGGGGCAACGCCCTGTGTGTGTGTGTGTGAGTGTGAGTGTGTGTGTGTGTGTGTGTGTGTGTGTGTGTGTGTGTGTGTGTGTGTGTGTGTGTGTGTGTGTGTGTGTGTGTGTGTGTGTGTGTGTGTGTGTGTGTGTGTGTGTGTGTGTGTGTGTGTCAGTGGAAGTCGAGCGTTCACAGGAAACTGGCCGACTTAGTCATGCTGTTTTACTCCTCTGACTGATGGGAAGTTGGGATATAATAAAAACGGAAAGGTAGAAATGAAGTGTGGAAGGAACAGGAGAAATGTGAGAGATTTTCTATCATTTTTGCTTTTAATTCTGAGGCCGAAAGAGAGATAAAAGCACCGGAGTGAATCTCTATAAATACTGCAACACAGTTTGTCTGAAAAGTTCAACATTAGTTTAACTTTTGACAAAAAGTGCAAGTGAAGATCTACTAACAGACGTCCATCAGCTGTTAAAATGTGGGTAATGTTCCTCACACGCTCTGCAGACTAGGCCACAACAGTACAGCGTAGGTGGTTTCAGTTCGTTTTAGTCTTTGAATGTGTGAAAACCATAGAAAACAGTTTGATTAGTTTTCTAGTTTTTTTTGATAACTTCCCTTGTTTCCTGTGAGGTTTTGTACCGATGCTTTTGTGCGTAACATACTTCTAAAGGTACCAATGATAGGGGAAGAAATTTAACTTTTGGTTATATAACCATCAGTTGTTTAAAAGGGACAAATCTGCTCAATCTTTTCTGTAAAGTCAGTTTTTTTAATAACTGAAGCACACAAATAAGGCAAAAATATTTAATATGAGGATTTATATCATATCTTTGTACTGTCATACAAAACAATACATGAGAAATAAACACAATTTCAGGCCAAAGATTATGTTTTATCCAACTAACAATCCAAAAATGAAAGATATGAAGTATATCACATACAGTACCAGTCAAAAGTTTGGACACGCCTTCTCATTCAACTACTTTGAAGAATCTAAAATATAAAACATATTCTGGTTTGTTGAGCATTTGTTTATTTACCACATAATTCCATATGTGTTCCTTCAATATTAATCTACAATGTAGAAAAAATATATATAAAAAAATAAATAAAAACCGTTGAATGAGAAGGTGTGTCCAAACTTTTGACTGGTACTGTATGATGAAGAAAAGCATCAAATCCACATCCTTTACAAGCTAGAACCGCCAAATATTTGGTAATTGAAAAAAAAAAGACTTAAACGATGAATTTAATATGTTGTTGCTGTTGTTGCAACAAACAAGAATTGACTACAGGAGTGCACTTTGATAGATACAAGGATGTTTATTTTTCCTTGAGCTCTCTTTTCTCTGCCCCCCCCATTGAGGACAGAAGCTAGTGCGAAGCGACAGAGTGTGTCAAGAGAGCGTGTGAATGGACGACCGAAACAAGGAATAAAAAGAACCCATTAGCTTAGTAACCAAGAGCTTCTTAAAAGCCTTGGCTCTCCCTATTTCCTCCCTGGTCACCTCCCCTTTGTGTCTCCCCCCTCTTTCTCCATATCACTCCTTTTATCTTTAATATCCATATCTCCTCTCCTCTCTTTTCCTCGTTCCCTTACATCCCACCTCTCTTGGTTTGTTTGGAAAAGGTACAGAGCAGCAGGCGAGGACTCTCTCCCTCTCATCCTCCAGGCTTACCCATTATTTGTCGTTCGTGTGTGTGTGTGTGTGTGTGTGTGTGTGTGTGTGTGTGTGTGTGTGTGTGTGTGTGTGTGTGTGTGTGTGCGTGTGCGTGTGCGTGTGTGTGTGTGTGTGTGTGACACGTAACAGAGGAAGTAAGAGTAATTTGAAACAGGGTCTGTCTGCGCGACAATGGAAAGTAGAGAGAAAAATGGCCAGACAGACAGTAGCTGCTTCTCCATCCAAGTTTTTATTTTTTATTATGATGTATGAAATTAAAAAAAGCTGAACTTTGATTACAATAAAGCTTTTATGTGTGTGAGGTTTATTTTTCATTATCAGTAATTGCTTAATCAGCCTGTTGGATGGTCCAATTTGACTATAAATGGTAGTTCACAGCGTAATTGCAGTTTAAATGCTCTGTTAAATATCTGTTCACTCAGCCGCTCAGATGAGTCAGATCCATATTTCCTTTATCAAGCTGTCCGCACACACCCAGTCTGCATTTCATGCAACTTACTTAATAGTATGACACTGTAGCCTCTGTTCTTTACTCCAACCACAAGATTGCACTGTTAATTTGCTATTCTCCTTGTGTCCATCCATTTGCAATTTTGCTTGTTGGTTTCAAGCAACCACTACTCTCTATATCTGTTGGTAATTTGACAGCTGTAGTTAGTGACCATCTCCTATAACATATTACAAATGTCCGTTACACAATCAGTCAAATAAAGTATATAGAAGCAAAACATGTGTCGTTTGATTCCGATGTGGCTTCTTAAACCTGAGATCATAAACGGACAGTAGCTGATAGACCTCTGCCTCTCTAGTACTAAAGTTGTGTCAAGTTGGCCCGGGTCAGAGAGGCAGACCCTTAAAATGAACGTTTGTCGGATTGAGACGGAGGTGTGAGCCTGGAATTACAAGCGCTGAGATGTCTTTGAGTTGAGTGAGGCACTGAAGTTGTTTTTTTCCTGTGGATAATCCTCTCCAATCTGACCTCATGATTATACAAGTCTGGAGCTTGTGAAAATGGGAAATCTTTCCCTGACGTAAAGTCATTGATTAGCTGCTACGAAATGTCTGAATTCCTAGTTTTTAATGGGGGGGGGTGGGTAGCTTTGTACTTTCCAGTTCGTTGCAAATGAAGCGAAAATGGGCTACAAAAGGGAAATAAATACATATGATCATTACAGTGTTAGAGGGCACGACCGTGTGCATGTTTGTCTCCACATAATGTGTTTTGTGGATTTGGGGGAATCGCAAACCATCTCGAATCCCTGTTGCCTGCCTTCTCTTGCTCATTGTGTGTCTTAAGTGTGTGATTGTGTGCGTGTGTGTCTTCTCAGGCTCTGGCCCAGCACAGAAGCAGACCTCTGTTAGAAATGTAATTCACACAGGGCCAGAGGAGCTCTAATGCTATTACCACACACACACACACACACACACACACACACACACACACACACACATACACAAACACATACACGCACAAACAGACACAAATGAACACATGCACAGCTGTGTTGCCGCCCACAGTCTCAGTGTGTACCTCTCTTTACCCCCCCCCATCTCCTTTCCACTCCCTTGTTTCCTCTCCCTCAGCTCGTTGCGGTGGTTCAGAAAGATGACTGATGCAAAATGAAAGCCGAAAAACTCATTATGTCTTTAGGTTGCCTCTGTGCCGCGAGTCTAAGCTGTTTATGTGTGTGTGCATGTGTGTGTGTGTGTCAAGAGTGTATTCAGTGAGTACAGCTCCTCAGTTTATGAAAGCACTGAAGCCCCCTGTGTCAAAAAGACAACTTTCAGAAGAAAAAAAATATGAACAGAAGACAGGAGCTGAACGCTGTGGTGGGAGAAAGATTCACCAGTCGGTTTCGGTTTTCTTTTCATGTTCTAGAAATGATCTCTTTTGAAGTGTTCAAGATTGACTTAATGCATAAACGACATAAGAAAACAATATGTACTACAAACAGAGCTGTAACTAATCGGGAAAGATATTCTCAACTTCAGGCTTGACTTAAACATTGCTTTCTTAACTTTGTAAAACTAAATTTAACAAATGAACACATCGATTTAAATTTACCAACCTGTTATTTATTAATAAAATGATAAATCGTACACCAGCAACTTGGTTCAAAATGAACAGGAATTACACTTTTTAAAAAACCTTTTTAATGCAGCAAGGAATTAAAATGCAATGCATTACCCAGGTATCGGTGCATCCCTTTCCTCAACTATGCAACATCGCTGTCGAAGTTGCATAGTTGACATTTTAATCACAGCCGCTATGGTTTTGCAATAGTCTCTGTGGGTGTGTCTCTGCATGTCTGTCTGTCTGTCTGTCTCAGAAATATACAACCATGCAGTGTTGTATATTTCTTCCGCCATAGCTACGACGTGATGTTATGACAAAAGTAAAAAAGAGAAGCAGGGACAGGAAGAAAAGTCTTGAGGTTTGAGAGTTCTCAGGAAATCAGGATGTGCAGCGTGTGCGTGCGTGCGTGCGTGCGTGCGTGCGTGCGTGCGTGCGTGACAGCAACATGAGGAAAGCCTGCAGTCAGAGCCAGAGAGAAGAGGAGGTGGGACCCTTTTTTTCACACGAGGCTCCAGCAGCCCCAAACGCCCACACTGACTTTCTCAGAGACGGAGCGAGAGAGAAAAAGAAAGAAAGAGAGGCAGAACAAGTAGAGAGATGCTTAATTGTCTCTGAAATAGAGCAGGAAGTGATTGAAGCAACTGGGAGAATAATAAAAAAAAAAAAGCATTTGACAGAGATATCATGTGAACATTATCAGAGTCGAGCAGCAGGGAGTTTTTAAGTGATACAAAAGTCTTGCTGTGCTTTTGAAGCTTCTTTGAAAGTTTCACTGAGACACTTGAGGCCACAGTGAAGGCGTGAATGGGTGATAAAATTCACTGGAAGTTTTCAGAAAGTCCCCCAATTTGTCGTCGAGCTGCTCAGACCAATCAGTGTCTCTGACTGCGTTTCACACCTGTGGTTTGGTTCATTTGATCCGGACCGAAGGAAAACATGATGCATTGTTGCATTTCAGTTCCAAATGCCCCTTTGCGAGCTCACCGATGTGAAAGTGTGGAGCACTTAAAAAAAAATAAAAAAAAATGCCATTTGAAGAATCAATCAAAAGCTACATAAAATCTTTAACGCTTAATGGAGAATTCTACCTGTTGGACCTAATGATCTGTCAAAGTACAGAGTCAGATACAAGCACATCCGCTTTAACAGCTGTTGACCCTTTAAATCAGGGAGAATAAACGCTCTGACTTGCATATTTGTTGATTTACCTTTGATTAAAGGTTATAAACATGACCTTCTACAGATCGGTAAGATCGCTTCCTGAACAGATGTGATTTATTAGTAGTTTGGCCTTTGAAATCATTCTAAAATCACATATCTGCTCTCATAAAATCCTGTTTGTTTGCTTTCACATTTCAAATTAACCTCAACAGAGTGCGCTTTGAAGCGGGCCGAGATCCTCCTTTTCAGGCGAAATCAACAATACAATAGAAATCTGTAGCACACTGATTGTAAAAAACAATTCAGCAGGGTGTGATAAGCTCATGTTTCCTGGTATATTGTTAGCAGTAAAATCTGCTTTCCTGCTTCGTGTAATTTCATATCGCGGTGTGACCTGATGGGTGTTACAGTTAATTTTCTGGAAATTCAGTTGAGACAAACAAAGGAACTAGCAGACCCAAAGTGTCCTTGAAAAGTCCCTTTAATGCCTGATTCATTTAATCAAATATCTGACAAATCACTTCATGGCATTGATGCAAAAATCCTGTAAAATATTGCACGAAACTGCCCTGGTCATTGGCATCGTTGCCTGCGTGCATGTCTTTGTATTTGTATGTACTTGTATGAAAAACATATAACCTAAAACATGACCATGCAGCGGTCTAAGTCACCTGCTGTCAGACAAAAGATGGCGTAATTGTTCCCCTCCCATTAACTGAATGTGCCTTCATCAATGTCAGCTACTATTAGATTTGGCTGCACTTATCTTAATGATGCTATCATGCAAAGAGGTGTGTGTGTGTGTGTGTGTGTGTGTGTGTGTGTGTGTGTGTGTGTGTGTGTGTGTGTGTGTGTGTGTGTGTGTGTGTGTGTGTGTGTGTGTGTGTGTGTGTGTGTGTGTGTGTGTGTGCGTGTGCGTGTGTGTGTGAGAGAGAGTGTGTCACACTTTTGATTCTAACATCACACATCTTTAGTGGTGTGATGCTCTGATACTTTAATCACAGGTTGACCCTCTGCTATCATTTATCTCTTTTCCCGTCTGCTGTCGAAGAAAAGTAGTCCCATCATGAGTGGAACCCATGTTGCCTTTCCTCTGTTTGCAGCTCCATTTATACATGCAAACAAATTACGTATAATCTGTGCAGGCGTGAGAGAGAAGGAAAGGAAGATAAGTTATTACTTTCTACTAAATATATCCCTCTCGTTGTGTTTCTTATTGCAGCGGTTACGACGGTTATCAACCAAATACCGGACGGAGAAGATCTACCCCACCAACGTAGGAGAGAGGGAGGAGAATGTCAAGAAGAACAGATATAAAGATATACTGCCATGTAAGTACAAATGCATGCTGATATTTAGTCTTATTAATGTGAATGGGGAAAACCTGGCAGCTGGATTAACATATTGGTCTCTAGAGCTCACACAACAAGTGCAGGTTTTTTTTTGTAAGTTCAACCAAAGACTAAACAAAAGCACATTTTGAAAACAAAGTATCTGTTAGTTTGCATGCAATGTGTGGTGAACACCATCACATTGCATGCAAAGTACTTTCATAGCGGGCTATATAAGCCAGCAGAGACTGGTTTCTTGTTTCGCTCCTACTTTCTGTTACTATTTTATTTATCTTCTGTTGCTAAAAGAACCTCCAACAACAGACCTTGGACAAGATGTGCAAATTTAGATTTCGACCACATGTTATCAAGTAACAACTTAGCCCTCAGTACCTTCCTTTGCTGCCATTATTAACCACAACACTTTAATTTCATTTAGTATTCATATGCTATTTTTATGCAATGCCACACAATATAATCTATAAGGAAACGTGTGTCCTGCATGACAGCAGCATTAAAATATCTTTTATTTTTGTCTTCATCTTTTAAAGATAAGTCTCTTTTGCAAGAATGAAATCACATTAAATCAAAGTTGAAAATGTTGTGAAATACCAGCATTGTCGAATGTATTGCCTAACACTGTTCAATTGTGGGAAACATTTCTTTTTACCCTACCTGCTTTGATAAAGGAAACAGTTAGAGACAGACAGACTCAATATATAAACATAAATTCACTCAAAATGCCATGTTTGTAAAATAAGTATTCATACATTTAGAACAAATACAGATATCCTGCATGTTGTAACAGTTGGTGTTATGGTCTCTGTCTCACAGAGCTCTCTCTGTACTTAATGACCTCGGGGAAGCTTCCATGACCCAACATCTGTCCTACTTTTTTATATCATTATCCTCTTTTTCTCCTCCGTCCTTTCATGCATTCATTCGTTCATTAAGGCTTTTAGTGAATGAGCTGCTGATAAGGCAACGGAAGAACCACTTCATCCGTAACAGATGTGTACACACACACACACGCACACTTAGGAATGAGGATGTTTCTGTATGTCCATTATCCTCTTTATTTTACAATTCTCTTCACTTTGTCCTCGTTTGTCCTCTCAATATCTCCCATTCAATCCATTTATATGTGTTTCTTTTATCTGCTCTTTTCTCTTTCACTTGTTTTATTTCATCATCTGTTACTGCAGGTATGAAAAATATTTCAAAAGCATCAAAGTAAATATGCCTCTCTCCTTTTTTTGTCTCCCCAGTTGATCACACTAGGGTGAAGCTGACGTTAAAAACAACCAATCAGGACACAGATTATGTCAATGCCAACTTCATCAAGGTAAAAAAAGAACTACTGAAATTCCTTAGCTTTGTTGTTTGACACTTTGATTACAGTGCTAGAGATATATATATATTTTTTTTTTTCGTGGTATAAAGTGCTATATGAATCACAGGAACATTCAGTGTGGAGATAAAGTGTCTTTACAGAATATATATTTTCAAAAACGGTTCATCAAGGTAAAAAAAAAAAGAAAAGCTGCTGAAATTCCTTTTGCTTTGTTGTTTGACAATTTGATCACAGTGCTGGGGAAATGTACGCAGTATAAAGTGCTACATGAATCACAGGAACATCCAGTGTGGAGATAAAGCGCCTCTAGAGAATATAGATTTCTAAAAAACCATGTAGATTTGTGATCTTGCTTTCTCTCTCTTTCTCCCCCATCGCTCTCTTCAGGGTATGGATGGCCCAGAGGCCTATATCGCAACTCAGGGCCCGCTGCAGAACACTGTCATCGACTTCTGGAGGATGAACTGGGAGTACAATGTAGCTGTGAGTATGTGAGCTGTGGATGTTGGAAAGAAGAAGCCAGAGAGACATGAATTTGTTTACTGCACAGCATCAGAAAGCTGTTACTTACTGCGAAAGGGGGTGTGATAATTAAAGTAATTAATATAAATATTTAATGTGGTTGTCAAGGCAGATGGGGAGTGCTTATGCTTGAACCAGATGGACAGAAAGGGAGGGCGGGCTGTGATCAGGTTTAACTGCTGTAGCATTCTGAAAGGCACTGAGATAATTACTCCTGTAGGATCAAAGAGAATGATGTGAGATATAGATGTTAGAGTGAAACGTAGTCTGCTCTGTAGAAGTGTACAATTTAGAAAAGCCGATTCTGAATTTAAGATTGCCAGAAACTGCAGGGTACTCCTCCGAGTGTCTGGACCTGGTTTTGGCAACTACAGCATTTCATAAATAGAACACAGGAATAAATATTTTGGGAAATGTAAGCTGTAACTGTGAGTGTGTGGGTGTAAATATTGATCGTAATCCTTCCTGTCTGTGACTCTGCAGGTTATTGTGATGGCATGTCGAGAGTTTGAGATGGGAAGGGTAAGGCCGCTATATTTAATCTCTTTGTGTATGTTTGTGTGCTGGTGTCGGTGCATGCATGTGTCTGTACGCACATCTGTGTTTTATATCCCCACCAAGGTTACGATATGTCTTCCATCCTGCAGTCTGTTTGTAATAACGTCAAAAATAGAATTATTATCTCCTTCATTATATAGTCCTACATGTAAGACAGCTAATTTAAAGTATTGTTTAGCCTTGGTGAAGGTATTTCTAGTATTTCATGTGTTTTTCTTGCTTGTCTGCTTTGAATTTTCTTTGGAAAGTTTGTGAAAAGATATACTGGTATGACACTAAAAGACAATTACCAAAGCCCAAGATGTCAAGACAATCACTAAACTGATAATAAAGTGTGACTGATGGCACAAATAATTAGCATATATGCCTGTTTCTATGTATATGAAGTATAGTATCTATGTATTTAGTCCTTGTCTTTCTGTGAATGCAAATGTTTCACATGTAACGTTAACTGTTTATTTCAAGGCAGAAAGTGTGTGTGCACAGGAAGCTGTGATGTTTGTCTGGTATTTAGTTCTCAGCCAAAGCTAACTCCTGTTTCTTCTCTGGTTAGAAAAAGTGTGAGCGGTATTTCCCGCTGCACGGAGAGGAACCCATGAGTTTCGGCCCTTTCAGAATCTCCTGTGTAAGTAGACAAAATCTGTAATATCACAGCTGTGTGTGTGTGTGTGTGTGTGTGTGTGTGTGTGTGTGTGTGTGTGTGTGTGTGTGTGTGTGTGTGTGTGTGTGTGTGTGTGTGTGTGTGTGTGTGTGTGTGTGTGTGTGTGTGTGTGTGTGTGTGTGTGTGTGTGTGTGTGTGAGGGGGGGTCTGTTGTTCTGGCCTACCACATTTCTCACATTTTGTTCCAGTGACCGTCTTAGTCAAGGCTTGTGTGAATGTTCTCTGTTTTCTAGGAATCGGAGCAGGCCAGAACAGACTACTTTATCAGGACTCTGACGGTGGAGAATGAGAACGTAAGAACTCTGACCTATTCTTCACTTAAACATTTTTATAAAACCACTCCTCACTGTCAAAAAAAATCTGTATTGCTATATTGAAATTTCTTTTTTTTTTAATGTTGACATTAGGGCAACATCATTTTGCAGAACAATGACAGAACTATTATCATATCATCCAACCACAGCTCCACTGAAAGTTGCTACATGCGAATATTAAAATATCGCCCACATATTCACTTTCTCCTCTTGGCCCTATGATTCAATTTGCTGACCTCCCGTCAACCCTCTTTAAAACCTTTTAAAAATATTCATCCCTGTGTGTCTCGCTGCAGGAATCTCGGAGGATAACACAGTTCCATTATATGAACTGGCCCGATCACGACGTCCCCTCGTCATTTGACTCCATACTGGATATGATCGCACTAATGAGAGAATACCAGGAGAATGATGATGTCCCTATATGTGTGCACTGCAGGTGGGCACAGTACAGAACATACTCTGCAACACAAATCCACCCATGTATGCACATACTGTAACTAAGGCAACGTTTAAAAAAGGCACGGATGAAAGACTGAAGTGTATACATTATGTATACATTATGTATACATTATGCATAAAGTGATGCTTCACACTGGCATCGCTGGTTCTAGTTTATGAAATTGAATGATTCATGACATAGACAGTGTTTTTGTTGTGAGGAGGCAGTCAGAATGTACGTCAGGTGGCCGGCATTGGTTTGTGTGTTTTTGAAATCAAGTTTCAACACTACGCAGAGAAGTGTTGCAGTAGCAGCTAAACCCCACATACAACTACACACCTACTCCTGGCAAAAGCTAGAATTTATATTTAACATTTCATTTTTTGACGAACTTGTTGAGAATCTAACAACAGCTATAGTTATGAGATACGATTGCTGTAGGCCTGAAGTGTTATCCTTCTAAGCAATGCTACATTCATGACAAAGCAGTCTGAAAAGATGAATGCACCTTTTCCACCGATAAACAACTTAATGGCGAAATAGTTCAGAAGTTTATGGATTTAAGTCCTCTGCTGCACACATGCGTTGTCTCCACGTGTGTGTAATCAGCTATAATGAGCAGCCGGAGGACATTTCCTGGTTCCTCTGTTACACAGCAGGAGTTAAAGCTGCGTCTGTGAGGATGTGTGGGTTGATGAGCACTGTACTGTATGTGTGTGTGGAGAAACGGTGCTCGTTAGAGTAGCAGAGGCTCTCTGACAGCATGAGATAAAAGTTTTATGGTTGTATGTGTCATGTCAGGCATGATGCCACACGAGGTTTGGCTCCTGTCTCCATCCGGTCTAGGAGAGCTGTTACGTACAAATGTTCATAAATGTGGCTGAAAGTAGAGTTCAATCCAGAGTTGATTTGTGTGTGTGTGTGCGTGTGCGACACACTTTTGATTCTAATCTGTATGACTGTGGCTGTACAGTGCCGGCTGTGGGAGGACGGGAGCTATCTGCGCTATCGACTACACATGGAACCTCCTCAAAGCTGGGGTATGTAAACACATAAACACACATACTCCTACGCATACCTAAAACATACCTGTGCAAGTACACACACTTAATGTTATGTTAAGACTCAAGTGAGAATCACTCTGTGTTATGTTGTGTGCTTTTTTTTAAAGAAAATACCAGAAGATTTTAATGTTTTCCGGTTGATCCAAGAGATGAGGACGCAACGGCACTCCGCCGTACAGACCAAGGTTTGTTCTTGTCTTTTCTTATACACACATCCCACATATGTTGCATTCATTCAGCTTGGACTTCAATTTAAATATAAAAATGCTAATAAGTGATTCGATGCTAATTGTATAGCAACACAAAACTGGTTTCTGCAGCCAGATTTCCCATGTTTCTCCACAAGGAACCTGGCAGCTAAAGGTAGACTGCTTGTCAAACGAATAGATTTCCTCTAGCATTTTAACAACTAGCGTCCCCTTCATTCTTGTTTTACTTGCTGCACGCCGTGTTGAAAAAGGATCTTAGCCCTTTTCACAGAGGTCAACACATTCCTACCAGTATTTCTAACTGGTTGAAGTAGTTTCGACACGGGTGTGTTTCTGTGTTTGCATGTTTTCTCGTGGAATTCGCTGCAGTGGACAGATGATCCTCAGCTGGACATTTTCCTGTCCTATTTGTACCTTTTTAACTAGCATTCATTCAAATATAACAAGGCACCCAGCATCCTCTGCGGTTTTGTACCTATTTTATGATCTCCCCTCCCAAACACACGTCCAGACACTGAGAGAGAAACCGAGCCCTGTTAGATACATGATAGAATTGCCTTGATGGGGACTGATGGAAGCCGGTAACTCTAATGTCATTTCTGAAAAAAGCAAAAGCAGTGCAATACACTTACTGCCTTACAGGGAGAGTAACAACATTATATCAGTGTGCATCAGGGAAGGCCGTTCCATTGTTTTCACACAGGTTGTATTCCACAGCCTTGTAAATGGATGTTTTTGGGTACAGACGCGATAATGTTTTTGCTTTTTTATTGATTTACTGGAAACCTTTATTTGTTTTTTCTCTCTCTTCTTGTTTCTTTCTCCTCCATTTATCTCATTATGTATCTCTCTCTCTCTCTCTCTCTCTCTCTCTCTCTCTCTCTTTCTTTGTCTTTGTCTCTCCAGGAGCAGTATGAGTTAGTTCACAGAGCGATCGCTCAGCTCTTTCAGAAACAACTGCAACTACTGGAGAGCCCCACCAGCACGAAGATACAAGATGGCATGGTATGAGACCCACACACACACACACACACACACACACACACACACACACACACTCTAACACATATACATACACACAACACACATATTGTGCATGCTGTCTGGTGTTAAAGAAAGACAGGATGTTGCTGAGTAACACACTTGGAGTGGAGAAAAGAAAACACACACAAATAATTAGTCACAGGGGAGGGAGAGGGTAGGAGGAGAGGGGAAGAGAGGCCTTCAGAAAACTTTGCTCTGTACACAGACAGAAAAAGAAGAGTTGCAGAGTTTGTGCCAAAAACAGAGATCTCTTCTCAGCAGGGTTCTCTCAGAGAGCCAGAAAAAAAGCTTTGCTCTGTCAGTCACCACTATCCTGTTTTTATTTTACACGTTATTCTCCTTTGCCCCCCAAAACACACACACACACACACACACACACACGTACCAGAAGTACAACCAAACCAAAACGTTTAGTCGTATGATAAAAAAACTCCATAATAAAAGAAGCCCCAGTCTTAACCACAGTGCTGTTCTGATTACATTACGATCTGGTGTTTGAATGTTGCAGGTGACAGAGATGAAAAAAATAATCTGTAGTTGATCACTGAGCCATAGCTCACATCCCATCATCCCTCATCAGTACGTAGCAGACTTGGGGGAAGCTACTTTGAAATGAATGAGGCTACTAGCTAGTCTTCATTGGAAGAAGTTGAGCTACAGAAATGCTACACTTTTAGCATAAAACACTAAAGTTATTTCACACCAAGCGTTGCAAGAAAGAATCTACTGGTGACTGTTATGATTAACAAATACATATTATTTTATTACTGTATAGTAATTTATTGATAAAATGAGTCAAGGATAGACACCAGACCAGCTCCCAACCTGTTCCTCCTCCTCTGCTGCGTACTATCAAACCGTAATTCCCTGCTAGTTAGTGACAAAAGAAATGTCTCTTTCTTGGAAAGGTAACAAACCCCCACTGCTACTGGAAAATATTGTTAAAGTAGTAAAGCTGCTGCTCCCAAACACCGTCATGTAGATATGTGAAGATAAAAGCCAGAGGACAGAAGCATCAATGAGACTGTGTGCTGAGACTGACCAAACTAAAGACAGAGAACGACAGAGAGACGATGAGGGAGTGCATTGGCATCCACCCAGGGGTCCACTTCCTGCTTAGGAAGCTCTGATGACATCACCCCTCTCCCATAATGCACTCTGAGGGCTGAGAATAGACGCGCATCCGTTGGGAAAGGGAGACCTTTGCAAAAGACATTCACTGGGACACACGCAACCATGTTTACATGAGGAAAGACTCTGACACAGTCTTTAAAATCTCACTTAAAATCTTTCAATATCTCTAAAACAAGGAGAAGAGAGTCGAGTGAACTTTGCTGTACTACATTTTTACTACTTGTTATAAAGTTTGTTTTATTACTCATTTGTTAATAGTAGGCGTGTGTTTATGGAGGAAGACAACAACTCCAGTACAAGTTTGTTGATTCTCTTTATAACCTTATTATTATCTTACAAAGTTGCAAGCACTAGCACTCACACAAAACATTATCAGTGTGCTGCACTGACTCAGTCCACACACACACATTGACTCATGTCCAGTCAGGCTTTTGCTAGTGACTAAAACACCCACATAGGTGATCTCAATGGCAGAACGAACAATAAGCCTACACATCGTTCATCCCACACACGGTTTTTCTGCTCACACTCAGGCGCCATTGTTTGCAGGAAGTAGCCTTTTCCCACCAAATTGATTCTAAACAACACATAAAGCCATATGATGTAATCACGTCCTCTGTCCTTTTTTTCAAGTTAGTTCCTCAGAAGATGTAAGCGCTCATACAGACACGCAGAGCTGAAGTGGCCCAATTTGCCCCTCGGCCTTAAGTTAATGAAGGCTGAATCTGTCTCGTCATCGTCTCATTATCAGTTTGGAGACAGTCAAACGAATGAGTCAAGGGGAAAGGAGAGGAGGAGTGCTTATTTAGTTAAGCCATTTTCTGCCTCTGCTCAGGAAAAAAATGTAATAAAAAGAGTTAGTAGGAATCAGTTCGAGAAAGAGCTGCTTTACATTTCAACAATAAAAAACACAAAGACACACTGACTGAGCAGGACACTCGCTGCAGCTCTGGTGTGTTCATTAACGACTCAAAGCTCGATCGAGGTGTTTACAAAGCTCAGTAGGAACCGACTCAAAAGTTTCTTGAAACCGCAGAATTTTCCTAAAAACTATGGAAATGAAATGTGCTAATATAGCCTGAGCAACAATTTGTAAGGGAGCCACAAATCTGAGTAAGAATTTAAATAATTCTGGCTAGCAAATTGGCACACACTGCAAAGTAGACGGGTAATAAAAAGCCATTTCACCCATAAGAACATGTCAAACTCAATTATATTTGGTGTACGCAGATTGTTTTGTACTGTCCATTACTTCAGTTGGTTATTAAAGAATTGTGACCAAGATATGTGCTAAGCTGGACATAAACAGTGCGGGGGACCAATTAGATAATAGAGACAATCTTTCTGAACTACCTCAAACGTGTCTTTGACATTTCTATATTGCAATTTATTTTTATTTAGTGGCAGCAGTTCTGGCTCTTTGTGTATGAAACTCAAATGTGTGTGTATATTTTTGTTTGTGTGTGTTTGTGTGAATTGTCCAGAATGAGAGCAGTCCAGATAAAGCAGCCCACCAGTCGGATGACGAGAGATGGGACACGCCTCCTCCAAAACCTCCCCGCATACGAAGGTAAGACGTGTTTCATGTTTGGACGGGTAAACTTCTTAAAACTTTACAAAAAACACCAGCAAATTGGATGGACTCACCCTGCACACAGATGAATGAACGGGCTCACCCAGAAGTGAGCAGAAGGTATGTTGAGGTGGCCCGTCACTGAACACAGTGGGTGTTTTGTGGGAGGAATGCAGCAGCAGCAGCAGCAGCAACAACAACAACCAGAAAAATCACAGCACAACAGTTTGTGTGGAGCGCACAGTGAAAGCATACTACGCCGACCAAACGAAAGCAGCGGGAGTTGTTTCCACCAGAGCTTTCTGACACATTAGTTCCCCGTCAGCCCACAGATACACCCAGCCTCCACTTTTACTGAAGTTAACTTCTGTTGTGGCCTGAGGAGGAGCCGTATTTATATATCATTTTTGCAACTATTGGGGAATACTCTGCAACACTTGGTGGTGTTGCATGCACCACAACCCTCGGCTAGTTGGAAGTATAACCGCTATATCTGCTTTCATCTCCCCGTCTTTGAGAACAAATACACGCTTATTCACACTTGCATGCATATGTTTGGTATCTGTCACACGCAGAAACACACAGTTATCCTCTCTCTTTTCTAATTTAACTCTTTCTTCGGCGTATTTCCCACATTTCCACATTCCTTTCTTATCCTCTCCTCCCATCTCTTCTTCTCTCTGCCCCCGTTCCTCCCTCTCTGCTCATTTTTAATTTTACTGTACGTACCCAGAAGGGGTTTTGCTCCACTTTCCGCTCAGCCAGTTTATCTTCATTCCCCTTTTCTCTCTTCTTATGGTTTTATCCACAGAATGCTGTGGAAACATACGTTTAACAACTTTTAAAACAAGCCGGATTGATGCTCAATGAGTTGCCCCAGCACTGTTGCTTTAATGTTACAGGGGGCATCTTGTTGCCAGGAGACCGTTTCACTTAATAACCTGTTGCTAGAAGCATGGTCTAAAAATGTCCAGTTTGAAAGCATTTTGTGTGTCTGTGTGTGAATCATTGGCTCTGTGCTTAACATTATTATTGATATATTTTCATTCTCCCAATACTAAACCTTCAAAACAGCAGAAAAAATAACATTTATCGCAGCCGCCATGACCTTTGTTGTGTTCTCTTACTGCACTAAAATGATCGTGCTTTTTGGCTTGTTTTTATTTCTCGTCCATACCAGCCGGTTTGATGGGAAAGCACACATTTTTTCAGAGGTCCTAATTTTGGGATGTAGCTTCAAGCGATCTGTTTACTGAAGAGGTTCTTTCCTGCTCTAAGTAAAACAGACAAATTCGAGCTCTGAGTTGCTGCCAAAATCCCTGGCTCTCCTGGAAGACTCTTGACTCCTAAATCTCGGCGAGTGTCTCTCTCTGTGTGAGTCGTCCCTCTGTTTCCTACAGGAATATTTTCCAGGCCTGCTTTAAGCCTGGGAGTATTTTAGTGATGGTAGGAGCTATTTTTACCAACATAGTCCGCATTCTGTCTGACACACTCCCCCTGGGTCACTTCTGCAGTGTAAGTGTAAGTGTGTGTGTGTGTGTGTGTGTGTGTGTGTGTGTGTGCGTGTGTGTGTGTGTGTGTGCGTGGGGGACATTTTTGTTGTGTGTGTGTGTGTCTGTGTGTTAGAGAAAGAAAAGTACTGCAGAACTCCTGTGAGGCTGGCATCAAGGTCGCAGATGCTGAGTCATGGCTTTCACACACACACACACACACACACACACACACACACACACACACACACACACACACACACACACACACACACACACACACACACACACACACACACATATTCACAACCACACCCGGAAGAGTCATATCCTCCAAACTTTCAGACCAAAATGTGTCTGTAGCATTTTAAAACATTGAAAACGGTCAAGTACCAAAAGGTGGCACGTAATGCTCCGATTCACAATCCTCCGTACTTATTGTTGATCTTTACTTTCATTTAAAATAACGAACAACTTTGCTGATTTGGACAGTATTTTATGTAGACGATGTTTTTGTACAGCTGCTATGTTAAAACTGTATTAAATGTATGCATATGACTTATTTTGTTCAATTTTAAAAAGGGTTTTGTAGACAAATGTGTTGAAATTTCTCAAAGTAAGATTTAAATAATTTAGTTATCTGCGCTAACAAACATTGTTTCATATTACAAATACGGCATGGCAGCTTTATTTATAGAGCTACTTCCTCCATCCCTCTCTTGGACCACAGCCATCTTTGAAGGCTTTTTATTCATAAATTAATAAGATAAGATAAGAGATAATCCTTTATTAGTCCCTCAGCGGGGAAATTTATTAAAGAGTTGTTTTTTTTAGTGCTGCCTAGTGTGTTTCTGTGCTGAAGAGGAGACAGAAAGAGAGAGCGAGAGTTGTTAATTCTTATCATTTGCAGACAGTCACACTGATAATCATTGAATCCGGCTAGCCAAACCAAATATTTGTTAAAGAAGTGATCTAGATCTGTGTAGTTTGAGGTTTGCTACTTGTCTGTATGAATCTGTCTTCGTCACAACCTGAAACCAGGAAGTGTCTCTTTTAGGCTTTATCACCTTCTAGCACATCCCACTACCTCGACCCAACACTGTTTAAAAATGCAACATCTTGCCTCTGGTGTACATACGTGTTGAGAGCAGAATGCACTTGTTTTTGTGTGTGTGTGTGTTTGAGTTTCTGTGTGTGTGTGTGTGTGTGTGTGGTGAATCATTTTCAAATTCTTGTGAAGGCGTGCATTTGTTTGCAATGCATACATATGTGTGAGTTTAGGTTTGCTTATGTGTGCATGTGTGCATACTGTTTGTGTGACTCTTAACTGTGTCACCATAACAGTATGTGGATGGTTGTAGTGTTTTTATGCTGCAGGACAAAAGTGGAAGAATATGGAGTGTATGATTAGTTTCGTATAAATCTCTTTGAAGCAGGTTTTAATATAGTTGCAGAAATCCCCATATATAGCATTTAGTAACAAAATAAAAGCATTAAATAAATGTTTTAAAACAGTATAATAAAGTTACAGATAGACATAAGAACATATATAATTATTAATGTGGAGTATTTTTCAACAATTTTAACTTGTGTGAAGACACATTTAATATTAATAATTACAACATTTTTTACTATGTTGTCACACATTTCCTGTGTTAACACCAGCCCACTCTTACGGGGGCCCAAAGAAGGAGTTTATGGTTGTCCACAAATGTATTAATAATGTATCTGCTTAGAAATATATCATTGTGTGTTATGAGAGATCGTGTGAGATAAGCCATTGACCACATGTTTAGGTCATTAATATAAAAGCTAAATATGTGGACATAAAGTGTTAGCAACATTTCTCACTCTGAAGATGCAATGAATATAAACAGATGAGCATTTATTCATTTTATAGTGTCTGTCCGTGTATCAAAGGTGAGGGAATCAGTTCCAGGATGTCACGTGTTTTTTTTTCTAACAAGGCAGGTTTTTCTCGTGAAGAGTTAATATGGTGTTTTGGCTGCACTCGCATAATTAAATGTAATTAAGCAAATTAAAGAGAAAGTTGCTATAAAACAAGGTAGTGCCGGAGTTGCAGGATAGCCAACGTTTTGGGGAAGTTGTATGTAGTTGTGGCCACTGATGCATAGCTTTGGGAAAATAGATATTTGCAGGTTACATGCTCGTTTTCATTTTCTTACAGTTGATCAGCATTTTTCTCCCTTTGCAGCTGTTTTTTTAGTGATTATAAAATATATAATACTATATAATATAGGCACTACTACTACTTATTCATACGCTTTATGTAAACCCTCATTATACTTTCATACCTACTTGCATTTTTCATGGATGCCTACTGTTGCAGTTTTCAAATGTCTTATGTGCTTTACTCTCTTTTATACAGATTATTTGTTTTGCTGTTGTAATAGCTCAGTTTTCCTTTTTTCCTTTTTAATTGAATCTTATCTAATATCATCGTAGAGGGACACAGAGCCCCGAATAATCTCTGTGGTATCTAAATGATTCATATCCCCATGGCAACAATCGGCACCAGTGGGAATCATCTGTGTTCACGTTAAATATTGTGAATAATCTTTAGGCCATATAGAGGAAGAAACTCTGAGGAGTCATTTATGTTTTCATTACTGAAAGCTCTTTTAACCTGGAGAGCAATAATTAACAATAAGATACCCATAAAATATAACTGTAGATTAGAAAAGCTCTTGAGTTGAGCTTAATCTCACCAGGAATCCAGTAATCATGACCTCTGACCTCCCCACTGAGATTATAAAGAAAGTTATAAATCTGGTGATTTAGTGTAAATTATTGCATGCTTTCCATTAATACACAAAAATACACATGTCAGCCACTGGCAGCTACAGCATGGCTTTATGAGGAAGCGACTGCAACTCCAACGTTGCTCAAGAAAAGGAAGTCCCCCCTCCTTCTGGCTTGCAACATATATGTGTGTCTGACATTCTATCTATATGTCTCTTAGACACACACACACACACACACACACACACACACACACACACACACACACACACACACACACACACACACACACACACACACACACACACACACACACACGCATCATGTGCAGTCCTACGTATAGCTCTCGCTTCAGTTATGCACTCTTGAGTTAGCACACCACCACATCCTTTCACTCTTTATTTTTTTTCCTATGTGTGTGTGTATACATTTGCTTGGATATGTAAATGCATATTCTCCAGAGTGGAACATTATCTCACTGTTTAACTTTCCATTACTGTGTGGTCACAACCTCAGTATCCTGTGTATAATTCACACCTCCTACACTTTAATTACCTATAGCTTTGTTTATGAGTAGTTTATTACACAGGGCTGTGCATGTGGGAGACTTTTGTTGAACATTGACAGCAATATAATTCACACCTTTATGCAGTACTGCAGATACTACACTGTACCAACAGTCCTACACTGAATGTAACTGTTAGATGACGCCGTGTACACTTTGGTAGCTAAACATTACCTTTGTGCCAGTGACTAACAGTGACTTAAGAAAAGAATGTAATGATAGCAGAATAAAGTGCTTTAGTTTCCCCTTAAGAAATGTTTTCTCAACTTTGCACTGCAGTTCTGGAAGAATTTAATACAAAATACAATGCATTCATTCAGAGGGATGAACTCTGTTGTGGTGATTCAGTCTGTTTTCCGTTCGCTTAATAACTCGACCTTAAATCAACAAAATATGGGCGAAACATAAAGTAACATCTGAGGAAGTCTGATTTGTCCCGGACATGTGAGCATTTTTTTTAGATTCTGCCACCTAGTGGCGGATACTAAGCGTAACAACATGAACAGAAACTACCTTTTTAGTTTCATTAGTGTATGGAATATATTAAGTATAAGTTAATTTCATCATTCAAGTTTCATCATTTCATTTTAGAATAATTTAAAACTGTCTGGAAGCTTTCAGACCAGTATGATGTAATTCTTGTCCTTTCATCATTTTAATTTCCTTATTTGCCTTCAAACCTGTTTCTTTTTTCTTTCTTTCTTTCTTTCTTTCTTTCTCAAGCAAATAAGATTTGTTCTTTAACAATCAAGCCACTTTTTTTTATAGCGTAAAAACAAAATAGAATGCCAATGAATGATCTCTCTTTATCTATCTCTGTGTAGTTCGCAGGCAGAAGGTGATGTGAAGGAGGAGATACTCCAGCCCCCGGAGCCTCACCCCGTCCCCCCTATTCTGACCCCGTCTCCACCTTCAGCCTTCCCCACCGTCACCAACGTGCGGCAGGACAACGACCGCTACCACCCCAAACCTGTCATCCACGTCCTGGCTACCGCGCAGGTGAGTAACTTGTACAGAGACGTAAAGATCTGCAGAAGCCTTTTTTTGCTTGAAAAGGGACGATTAATCTATCGACAAAATTAAGATTTTTCTGTCGTTTAATTACGAATTGTTCCAGCTCTAACTTTAACTATAGCATTTTTAATTAACTGTTGCAAATGTTAATCCTGAAATATAAAAAAATAAAAATTGTTAGCGAGTACTAAGAATATGTGAAATAAGATGACTTTCGCTGCAAAAGGTGCTTAAATGTTTTTATTTCCTTTTAGAATAAAGACGCAGACAAGGAGCAGAACCAGTCCGAACCCAGTCCGAACAAGCAGCCCAGTCCAGCAGAGCAGAAAGATCTACAGAGTCAAAAGCAGCAGACTCAGGTCTCAAATCTAGATCTCAATGACAACTATAACAACAAATCTACATCGACGAAATCTGAATCGGGCCAGAGCCAGACCCCCTCCTCGCCCCTCTCTCCAGCTGTTGAATGCTCCGGTGCTCCTCGGATCGAGAGGAAGCTGAGCATTGAGATCAAAAAGGTGCCGTTACAGGAAGGACCTCGTAGTTTTGACACTTCCTCCTCCATGGGAGTAGCGGGCGGAGTAGGCAGCGGTTCCCCCAACAGCGCTGCAGCGCTGCAGAGAACCCACGCCTTCAAAGCCCGCTCTGGCCAATCCCTGCTGACGTCTAGCTCCTCGCTGTCGGAGGACTCGGGCACGGAGGGAGGAGCAGGCGGATGCGGGGAGAGTCATGCAGACGTGGGCGTCCTAGCCAGACCGAACCACCTGCCCGTGAAGAGTGAGAAGGGGGAGACGCACGGAGGGGAGAGAACGGAGGCGAAGGCCGGCCATGCAGCGTGGGGCAAGCCCTGCAGCAGCCCCGACAAACATTTCCCCAAAACCTGCTCCTCGTCTTCCTCCTCGGACCGCGTCGCCCCATCCTCGTCCTCCTCCTCCCACATCTCCTCCTCCTCCTCCTCCCGCATCTCCTCCTCCTCTTCCTCCTCCTCCTCCTCCACACCTGTTAGGACTGCCCTGAGTTTCACCAACCCCTTGCACTCCGATAACTCGGACGCGGAGGCGGATGGAGAGATGTCCGAAGGAAAGGAGGGTTATCGTACTAACGTATCCACGGCAACGGCCATGGTGACCACGTCCTCTCAACACGGAGACCAGCAGCCGGCCCGGAAGGTGTTGCCCATGTCGATCGCGGGGCAGAGCTCTGCAAGTATGTCAACCAGCTGCTTTTATTAAACGCGTCAATCTTATCCCTTTAACTAACTGGCTGCTTTCCTTCCAACAACCATTAACAACTTTAAAGGAAGTCAGATAAACGTGCGTCTGAATAAATAAATCGGATTTAGACATCAGATAGATTTACACTATACTAACTCAACTAAACACTGAAAGTCTTTAGGAGTCTATTTAAGTTATTCTCACTTAAACTCTGGTAAAGGCAAACACTCAGAGAAACCACATGGTAGAGTCATTTTCTAGGTCAGTTAGGAGACAAGAGGTCTCAGACAGACCACATGCTAATGAGAAGTTATGTCTGTGAACACACACGCACACTGTTATACTTCTTGGCTTAGATAGAGGCAGAGAGACCAGGATGAAAAGGAATAACAAGAAAAGAGAGAGAGAGACGGAGAGAGAGACTGAATTAAATAGTTCCAGTCTCATTTCAAGCACGGCTGTATGACTAATTGGTCGGTTTGCGAGGAATGCTGCAAATGTTAACAGGCAAACATCTGTCAAAACATCTCTTCTCTTTCTTTTACAGCTTGTGTGTGTTTGTCAAAGTGACTGGGTTTTTTTTTGGAACGGGAGAAATAACGAATGAAATCCTGTCTTTCTGTGTTTTTGTGACAGTGCAGTTGTGTGTGTGTGTGTGTGTGTGCATGTTGGATGGTGAAGGATCAACACTGCATGAGACTGATGAACACACATTGGCCAGTTGTGTGCACGTTTGGGTTGAGCAGAGCTGTGTCACGCTGTTTGTGCATCGGTAACGGCCTCACTGTCACGGTCGCGTCCATGAGATGCCGTTTCTGGGGTGTAAAGAACGAGATCGCTCCTTGTTCTTCTTCTTCTTTGTTAATTTCAAAATCTTGAGATTTTGAAATCTTGCCGTGAGAGATTTCTTGCTTGGATTGGAGCTGACATGGAGCGGTTGAAGTGGACTTTTTGCTTGGAACGGTTTTTAATCTTGAATGAGTTCAAAGCTTGATGAAATCAGACATAACTGCATTTTTAAATATTTGGATTTTACTGTGAGGGTGCATGATATGAATCCATTTGTCTCCTGTGAAATTGCTTCAAATTAAAACTAGTACATTTTCGATTAAATAGTCTATTCTCTCTACTGAAAGATGGATACAACTTTTTTACTTCAGCACATCCAGCTTACTTCAGGAACTAAGGAGAAAGTGCTGTTTTGAAGATTGTAAATGTTCCTCATTTATACCAAGGAACACCAGCAGCCTCCAGACTAGCTTTTAAGTTGCTTTAGGAAAAAAACAACACACAACAAAATGACATGTTTCTGTAAAATAATCCAATTAAATTCAAATTATGGTAGCCATTTAAATGTCTGGCATCATGCACTCCTGAGTTATTTCCAATATTTAAAATGATCATGTTTGTCTCACAGTCCTGGAGTGGACTGGTTTGCGTCCTGGTCTGCTTGGCTTTCTGGCTCATCCTTTACTGGGGCTGCGGTAACGCTTTGGAGTCGGTTATGAAACGCTGATGGCTGCTGTTTGTTTGGTTGCAAGAATCTAACGACTGCTTGTTGTCCAGTGAACGCCGGTGGCTGCTTGTTCTGTTGGTTGGATTATCAATAAATCGGTCAAACTTTATTTATTTAGAGTAGTGCAGTTCAAAAGGCTTTACCACTAACTAGAAGAAATATACAACAGTTAAAAAAGTGTGAAATAAATGCATGCGATGTTAGTATTAAAATATAAAACATGAAAATATACAAAAAAAAGAGAAGAAAATTGCGATGACATGAAATATAATTAAAAATGATCAGAATTCAAAATAGATAACGAAATGTTCTTAAAAATGCCAGTCAAAATGTACGAGTTGCTATCAGTAATAGATGTTTTAATGATCAGTATTTAATTATCATTAGTAGCTGCAGACATTAACCACTGTTAGGTGAAACTACTGTAGTTTGACAACAAAAAAAATCTCTGGATTGAGATACAAACAACATCACAACAAAAGCATGTGAACTCTAAATGTCCTGATTTCCCTCTGTTGTTAGCAGCAGCATTGACCATAAGTGATTAACAGCCTTATAAAAAATGGTGTCTTTGCTGCTGGAGTTTGTAATTGCATTGTTAACAGCTATTTAATGAAATCAGGAACAACCTCACTTCTAGAGACATTAATCTGCTGCACAAACACAAAATGATTATTTTAAAATGGTGCAGAGCGAGATTAACTAGCATCTTTCTGCATTAGCTTTAGCAATTTGTATCAAATTAATTGGCAGCCTAGTGTACTTCCTGTTTATTTTAATCCCCTTGCAAGATACAATCATCACAGCGTGAATGACTGACTGTAGGTCAGACATTTGGCTATAAAAGAGACATTATTTTGTAGTCAATAGATCATATTTGCCAAGAAATAAGGGTGGCATTTTCTAATAACGACATTAAACCTGAAGGCAAAACCTCTTTAAAGTCTAGACCTCGACCCTTCAGAGCCTCAGAGTTAATTGTCTCCGTCCCGCTGCCTCTCCCCTCCAGATGAATGAGAGAAAATATAATTAAGGGGTCAGGCTTCTTTAAGAGGCCAAGCAGACACGCTCATGGCCGATAATAAGGTCATTAATACCAAATTATTTCTTGGATATTGTGCTTGAATAAAACAATTTTTTTATTTTAGCTGGACAGTGGATTAAAAGAGAACCAACTCACAGCTACATGGAAAGACAATATTCCCTCAGGGATGGATATTGACAAGTGCTCAGTTTAAAAATGATAAAATAAGGAGAATATAAGGAAATATAATCATGACTGTATAGAGCTTAAAAATGATTTAAGTTGCAACTCAATCTGCCACCCTTTCAACTTAACCACACTGTTCACTTATTAACCAGTTAAAGTCACAGAAATGAAATGTGAATTAATACTTATTACAGATCTCCTTTGGTGGTGGTTACGCATTAAAGTCCTAAAAAACTAACGGAGGGTAACTTCTACAATCTGTAGCATCAATATCAGCGTTAATGCAGTTCTCAGTATTTTTGTCTGTTAGAGAGATTATGATAAGTTACATGTCCTCCCTCACAATTAATGAAAAATGACACTAAAAATGCAGAATTAATGCATTTTCCGGCTTTGTAACATATTTTAAAATTCTAATTCAAATGGCTTTATAGGCATAAACATATTCAGTATTGCCAAAGCAAAAAAAAAATGTTATATTGGGAACATTTGTTAATAAATTAAAAAGACAGTACATGAATATATAATAATTTATTAAATGTTATTTAAGGGTGTTTCAAACTTAACTGCAACAGCTGATTTAACTTTCATGTCGTTGAGAACAGCACAAAACTGCTTTAGAAAGAAATAATAATACATCAAAAATATATAATGACAAAATGCATCCATATTGCCTATCTATTTTGTTTTAAATTTGCTTTTCATGGTGACTAAACACATTTTTGTATCACTTTGGGCTTCTAATAATCATTAGATAGAGAAGGAATCACAGAAACACCAATTGGGAGTTTCAGCACTTGAGCTTTTCTTTTTTTCATCGTTTACATTTGACTGCTGATCTCTTGTCTTTCTTTTGGGGCCAGTAATAAACGTTGCTTCTCATCTGACCTCTGACCTTTTAACCCAGACTGCTGGGACAGCGATGACTCCCCTCCCCCTCTCCCCGCGAGAACCCCTGAGTCCTTCCTACTGGCCACAGGTGCGTTTGCATTGGTCAAGATCCACAGGTGTGTTTCCAGTGCGGTGGATTCCCTGGGTCGCCTCCTGGATCTGGTGTTTCTTTTTTTTTTTTTCATGGCTGGTCAAAGAAGCTGGATGGATCAATGAATATATGAGGCTTTTTGACTTGAGACTTATTGCATTTAAATACTAATGGTTGGCAGTTTGAGTGAAACCATTTGCAGTGGTTGTTCTCAATCGGATTTGAGCTGAAAAAGGATGTATATGATTTTCTTTCCCCATTTTATCTGCTCCTATTTTCTGGTACCTTACAATGTTCGAACAGGTAGGGCCGCAGTCTTTCCTCATCCTCGATTCAAACTGTTAGATGGACACACACATTGCAGGTATATCAGGTCTGTGTCCTCACTTTTAAAGGATAGTCTGTTAAATAACTTTGCCACCTTTTTGCCTTCGGTTGTCTTATTTTCCCTGAAGGTGCTCTGAGTGTTCAAATATTCAACCACAGGAGAGCACACGAGATGAAAATGAGTTAAAACAATGTCACCGTCAAAAGACAGCACATTTCTTTTGTGAGAGGCTTTACCAGTTTTACAACACTAGGGGGCACCATTGGCTGTATTTCAGACCTGCAGGGCTCCTTTTGAAGACCATCTGTGAAAGACTATTAGTGGCAAACTGTGTCCCAAAACCGTACTTCATACAGAAAATGACTAAACAAGCTATACTTAAAACCGTCAGTATGTATTCTCTAAAAAACAATCTTGATTTTTGCCCGGACAGATGGACACTATTCTCCCACAATGCAATGCACACCGCAGAAAACAATAAAAGAAAACATGGATGGTTTTAAAACAGTACTAGAAAACATTTGCATATGTATGAGCAATATATTTTCCTTCTTATTGCCAATATATTATAATAATATTGCCAGTGACATCCAGTATTGCATGTATTGTTTCATTTCCTGTTAGTATAAAACAGTGTTGCCTCCCGACACACTGAATAAACAGTATACTAGAAATATTACACTGTGTACAGTGAGTGTGTAGGATTGAGTCGGGACAATAGTTAATTGCTTTTGTAGTGATTTAGAAGCGGATGTATAGAGATGAGGGAATATATTAAGGGTACTGTGACACAGTAGAAATCTAGAACAGTGTATTACTGTCTCGTCATTGTCATCATATACTGTTTATGATCAAGAAGGTTCATAGCTCTGACTTGTGTGCACTGACTCAATCTAAATACCGATGAGTAAGCGGCCTTAGTTCCCCTTTTAAAGCCCAAAGTGGAGGATTTTCTCCCCACTGTGATGCTGTAATGAGGAAAGGTTGGCTCAGTGGAGGAGAGCGTTTTGAGAAGTACGAATGTGTGGGAATGTGTGTCGTGGTTAAGTTATGTTGTTTCATTTGCCACCAGTTCTTCCTTTGTTAAACTCACTCTCTGTGACGCTCTCTCTCTCTCTCCGTCAGACCCTTTCGACGTGAAAACGTCAGCCTTGGCCGAATGGAGCGGCTCAAACAAAGGTACGGACGTCGCCACGGCCTGCTTCTGACTGCGTGCTGCCTGTTTGCCCCTCGTGTTTACGCTTGTTCACAGTAGTTAGTCAGCAGAGCAGAGCGGGAGACGGACCTCCAGTGTTTTACAAATCAACCCTGTCCACGATAAGACGGCATTTGTCATAAAGGGCATCCGAAAGAGAGAGAGAGAGAGTGAATAAGTAATAACGAGAGAGGAAGAGATACAGAAAAAAAGGGGGGAAAAAAGAGAAAACATGTCTGTCGAGAGGTGAAATGAATATGTGTGCGTATGCTGAGTCACGCAATGAGGATTGTGTGATGACGGTAACTGCCAATTTGGTGCTTCAGTGGTTTCAGTGCGCGTGTGTGTGTCTGTGACAGAGAGAATTATGGAAAGAAATAACTGTCAGACGATTTGTTTTTACTAGCTTTGAATGTAACTCGATGGGAGCATTTATAAAGAATAAAAAGGGGCTTTGGTTTCATTTATGTTGCTGCTGATCGACAGCTTTTAATGGTCATCAACTAAGTTTGTTGGCAATCCAAATGTTTTATCAGTGTGTAAAAGTTCACTAAGAAATGTATAAGTTCGTAGTAAGTGTGGGTGTAATGGGAATCAATTCAAACCTTATTATGAAATGAACTGTGAGGAGAACACTTGATTGATCTGGCGTTTAGTATTTCCAGTACAAACTAGATTAAACTTAAATAAAGAAATAGAAATGATAATAGGTTGGTAGCACCTCCTGAGCACTTAACACCACTGATATATTTACACAATGCCTCCAGCCAGTTCATCTGTGTGTTTTTGTGTGTAGACGTGGCCGACTCTGTTAAGAAGACATCTCCAGCTGATCCTGCATCTGCTGGCACCACGGCAACAGACAGCAAGGCAGACCTGGGTGGGTAAGTCTGCTGTCTAACCTTTTTTTTACATGTTTTGTCAGTGAATTGACCTCTTTCTTTCCCCCTCTGTGACCGTTTGTCAGCTCTCTACTTTTCATTCCAAAATATTATTTGCACAAGTACTGATTTTTATAGCCTCTGGGCAGAAAAATGTGCTGACAATCGTGATTTCTATTCATCAAAGTCATCTTTTCTTTTTTGTGATGTGTGGCATTGCTTTTGCGTCAGCTTTGGGCTGCATGTGCAGAAAATGTTTGATGGTTTTGAAACCAGCAGGCAACAATTGACGGCACATTGTCCTCTGGGGGGAAAATAATTTTTTCTGGATGTGTTCTTTTTTTATTCAGTTCAAAGAAAAAACAAACCCAGCTAAAGAATAATTTTCCATCTTCTGTCAGGGTTCGGTAACCGCTGCATTCAGCCCAAAGGCCCCCGGGAACCCCCTCTGGAGTGGACATGATGGGACCATCCATCCGCCTGTCCACCCAACAGTGTCCTCCTTGTCAAGAGATGGACGCTACCGACCTCACCTGGCTGGTCCAAAAACCTAGTTGATAGATGCTACACAGACAGACGGCACAATCTTACACAGAAACGCCTTCTGTGTCACTTTGTGCAACACCACCTCCTCCACCTCAGTCCTTCCTTCAAAGTGACACTGTGCAAAGCAGATGAAAACTTACTGGTCAAGTGGCTTGTCCACATTTTCCTGCTCAGCTTGCTGACGTTATAGGTTTTCACTTCTCTAGACGCTGTTTCCCGGTTTATGGTTAAAGGATAATTCCTGCATTGGTGACTTTAGTTAAAAAAAAAAAAAAAGGTATTGTTTTTCCTCCCTGGCTTTAGACGCATCGTAATAACATATGAGGCAAAATGAAGAGGGATGCAGGTTTAACCCTGACGTGTTAAATATGAAATCTTCTTACATGTCAAATGTGGAAAAAAGTGTTTTCATCATAAATCAGGAATTATCTTTAATCGGAAAAGCTACTGTGGGAAGCAGATTCCTGGGGTTTAACTGAACTCCCATAAGGTATCCGCTTCCTTCTTCTGAATGAACAAACAATCTTCAAAGCGAGCCTAGATAATCTATTACCCATGATGCAACCTTTTCTGTTGGGTATGTACAGGTTGCCAGGGGTGCTCTCTCTCTCTTTCTCTCTCTCTGTTTCTCTCTCCCTCCCTCTCTCTCTCTCTCTCTCTCTCTTTCAGTGTGCTGGTGCTACATTACATAGGATCAGCGTAGAAACAGAAGTGCTCATGCTGAATGTTAACAACCTTTGACCTGTTTCTCACCTCCGTTGTGGTTTCTTGTAGGATTCGTTCCTGTGTTAGCTGCAGTAACTTCCGCTCTAGTACTTTATATTTCTATGCTGACCTCACTGTTCACCAGAGTCATAGATATAGACATAGTTTGGTCACTGCAGTAGTCCGCTGGCTCCTTAAACCTCCTGTTAACGGAATTGTTCCACATATTTGGGGAATAAACTCATTCACTCTCCTGCTTAGTGTTTGTTGAGAAGTTTTATCCAGCTCTCGTGTCCGTATTTAGAGCTTGAGCCAGAAGCTGCTTAGCTTAGCTTAGCATTAAGACTTGAAACACGAACGTTTTTGTTGTTAAACTTCAGTTTCTGCACTTATAAAACAAATAACATGTTAAGCATTAATTAGGGAGCTGTTGAAGTGTGGTTCGGCGGACTTTCGGAACTCTAAACAGAGCTGGGCTAGCCTTTTCCCTCCGTTTCCAGTCTTAATGCTAAGCTAAGCTAACCGGCTGCTGGCTGGTAGCTTTATATTTGCTGTACTGAGAATGCAGAGATGCTGCAAATTGAGTTATGTGACAGGTAATAAATTCGTCACACACAAAAAGTTGAACCAAAGAGTGATGTTCCCTTCTCAAATCATCATAATACAAAGCAAAAATGAGTTAGAAGAAAAAAAAAGCAGAAACATGTCGGACATCTTTATCCTCAAAGATGCAGATCGCAACTGCGTGTCCAAGAATTCAGCTTTTTTTCCAGCCAGACTTAACAGTAATGACCAAACTCATCTCTTTGACTCTGGGTCTCACTGCTGGGAACATGAGCCTGCCTTAGTCTGCCTCTCAGAATAGACTGTCCCCCTTAGTTTTGGCTTCTCTCATCAGTTCATTTTTCTCTGTGTCTATTTGGCATCTCTTGGTTGCTACATGGGACTCAAATTTCCTCTTCATTTGTTTTTGTTTTTCCCTCAGCACTGTCATGTTTTTTTCTTCTGTTTTTTGTTCTCATTCTCCTGCTATTGGATGATCGACCATGCAAGTCAATTATCTTTTTTATTTAAGCAGCCGGTTAGCTCGCAATAAACCTGCAGTGTTTCGGAGTAGGAATGTTACACATCACCTTAAACTCTTATGGGACTCGACAGATTAATATAAAGTCTGGTTTCCCATAACAACCACTTCTCTAGAAATCAGACTTGTATGGTTTTTCATCTGAGGGCCAAATCTAAAAATTCATACTGTGTCTGCTTCTGTATGTGTGAGACAATGATGATAGGGACCCAGGACTACTGTTTTCTCTTTATTTTTCTCTGCTAACTTCATTAGCTACCATAACTATACAGTATATGCATTGTTTTATAAAGATTAAAAAAAACTGTACAGGGCAGTTTCGGTATATAATATTTCAGATTTTTTTGTTATCTCTTAAATATTCTTATTAACAGAAGATGTAAGAAAGTCAGTGCATGATGATGATTCCCCCCCTACGCAGTGTTTCCCTTCAAACTGTAAATTATTCTGCTGCCCGTTTTGTTTTTTGCTTCTGGCAAATATTTCAGGGTTGTTTTTATTTCTTATGTTGGAGTTATATGCTTAAAAGGATTTAAAATGTAGTTTTAATTGGTTGGCAGAGGAGAAGCATTGACTGCCATCTATCTAGCCCCCTTTCAGATAGCTACAACGGGCTGGGAATAAGATTGTAATAATAATATTAATGATAATAATAATAATAATGATGGTCGTTTTTTTTGTAAATGGTATTTTAAAAGTTATTTTTGTATACACGGTTGTTTGTTGCGTCACAAGTCCACTGCTCCCCAGCTCAACGCCTCATTCCTATCTTCTCTTCTCACATACTTTATCCACCTCTTCATCATTTTTTCTTTTTTTTTCTTTTACACATTTTGATTTTTTTTTCTGTCTCTCAGCTCTTTTTAATGTAGAACATGCAACAGGAGGATGGATCTCCTGTTCTGGACTAGGAGCATCTCCTTTTTTTCAGCTTCTCTCATACTTCCCCTTGCAGTATTTTCTCTCTTTTATCCCCCTTCGACCCTCCTCTTTGCTTTTTTATTTTTATTTTAAAAGACTGTTGTTTTCAACATGCCTATCTACGGGCCAGAAGATCAATTCACTTGAGCAATGCATCTCTAAGCAGTCAGTGGGTCAAATTTACAAAATACGCTCGAAAGCTTTCAAATAGACAGACTGAAACGTTTTTTCTATCCTCCATTTCTTTCCGTTTACCTACCACATACTCATCCACCTACCTGACCCCTTCACATGCACACTAGCCTCGATCTCAGAAAAGAGCCCACCTGTGCCTTTAAGTGAGAGCCCGCCCCCCCCTTGTCCCCTCTCCTCCAATCATCATTAGCGGCGTGAGCGTGAACGATGTGATTCGCTGCTGCTTGCTCATTGCCTACTTTGGGACTCTCATTCAGCCCCACACAAATACACACACACACACACACACACACACACACACACACACACACACACACACACACACACACACACACACACACACACACACACCGTGTGCCCCTCCTTACACACACACAAACATAAAACACACACACACACTCACACAAATGTTTGTATGTTGCAGAAATCAATCAGTAAAAATGAACATTAAGTAAAAACAAGCCTCTTTGTTTTTATTCATATGAGATGACAAAAAAGTACATGTGCAGGTGGTTTTTGACTGTGTGTCTGTGTGTGTGTCTGTGTGTGTGTGTGTTCATGCAGTAAGCTTTTATTAACAATATGGATTAGGTAATAATTGGTTAATTAATCACTTTGACTAGTCTCTGAAGCCACAAGGAAAGAAGTAATTTTATTCTGTCTTTACTTGCGAATAGCTCTGCATTAATAATCTGATAATGTCAATCATCGTGTGTGTGCGTGTGCGTGAGTGTGTGTGTGTGTGTGTGTGTCTCTCTGCCTCTCTTATGCCTGGAAGATCTGCAGAGACGAATGTATCTCCACACACACACAAATATGCTGATTAATTAATCACTGCAGGTGGTACGAACACAGTCGCTCACCGTCTTGCAAAGAGACCTTCAAGGTTTCTCATTTGCATTCAGTTTACACACATAGAGAGGCACAGCAGGTGGGAAGACATAATGTGATTATTTGCTTCTGCTGACACGTAGCCAATGCTCATTTCAGATCAATTATACAGTGTATTACATACAATATTTAATGTATAATGGTGCAGCAGAGTGAGTTTAGGCCGCTTTGTGTCAGTCCTCTTTGTTAACATTCGTCAATAAAAAGCACCTGTTGCAGACTCTACAAACCTTCTGTACACTGATGTTTGGAATTGATTATAGATCTTGATTAACTGTATTTGCAGATGCACGGCACAAGTAAAAGAATACAAGGAAATCACATTCATTGATGGGTGTTTAGTTTGCTCTTTGCACATGAAGCCTTGATGAAAGCATCCAACATGTTCTCAAACAAGAAAAATACAAAGGTAAATACGACTTTATAACACTTGTATAAACACATGCATTATTTAAATAACAGTTCACATCCATTGTTAAAAAACAAAAAAACATTCTGCATTACAAGAGAGGATTCAGTACGTTAATTTCACAGGCCTCTCCCCACTCCCACTGCACACTTTTCTAACTTCCCTCTTATTTTACTCCTTGCCTTTTTCTGAGATAATCAATGCATTGAATACAAAGTCTTTCACACACTCTCCCTCTCTCAAACTGCATGTGTTGAATGAATCAAGCCAGGTTGCTATTTTAACTGGGTCACCTCAGTTGTCCCATGGAGCAGTTTAACATGTTATGTAATGACTTATAAAAATAGCCAATCAGTGTTCGGTGTGTGTGTGTGTGTGTGTGTGTGTGTGTGTGTGCAGTAGCAGCAGGCTGCACTGCCTTCTGAAGGAACTGAAAACTGTGTCAGCTCTTTTGAAAAAGCCTAAAATATACAGAATGAAGTATTTCACCTGATTATTTTTAGGTGTATGAGTCATATGGATGCTGGAGGAATGTGATGCACACACTTTCGTCAGGGTGTTTTGCTGGATGGTTACTATTCACACAGGCCATATAAAAGCATCATACAATTATCTTGTCACAATGTTTATGACCAGTTGTAACTTAACAACAAGCTGCATGCAGTCGCTCATCATGTTTAGTATTCACGGTATTGGCTGTCACTCACTGACACATCTTGTACTGACAGCTCAGCCAATCAGTCTGAGTGAAGAAAATGTTTGAATGTCAATAAATCAAAGTGTTTACAGCTACGGAGGATCCACAACGATGTATAATGTGTTCTCGTG